>NC_061512.1:65201997-65237737 GCF_022539505.1 Lolium rigidum | reverse complement strand
TAACTCGCGTACCACCGTCCCGTGTGCACTCCGCCCTATGGCCCCTACTTCTTCTCCCCCTCGTGAGGATCCCTCCTCCGAGGTACCGTCGATTAGGCAACGACATCACCCGTCCCCGTCGACGTTGACCATGCCTCGCCCTCTCCCTCTCTCCTACGCACTCACCAAGTCACCACCTACCTCCCAGACATCGCCATTGGACCGCGGAAGCCCTGTGGACTGATACGTCTCCGACGTATCGATAATTTCTTATGTTCCATGCCACATTATTGATGATATCTACATGTTTTATGCATACTTTATGTCATATTTATGCGTTTTCCGGAACTAACCTATTGACGAGATGCCGAAGGGCCGGTTGCTGTTTTCTGCTGTTTTTGGTTTCAGTAAATCCTAGTAAGGAAATATTCTCGGAATCGGACGAAATCAACGCCCAGCATCTTAGGATTGCATGAAGCTTCCAGAACACCCGAGAGCCGCCAGAGGGGGGCCACAAGCCCACCAAACAGTAGGCCGGCGCGGCCAAGGGGGGGCCTGCGCCCCCCTGTTGTGTCGTCGCCTCGTTGACCTTCTGACGCCGCCTCTTCGCTTATATAAAGGTCCCTGACCTAAAACTTCGATACGGAAAAGCCACGGTACGAGAAACCTTCCGCGAGCCGCCGCCATCGCGAAGCCAAGATCTAGGGGACAGGAGTCTCCGTTTCGGCACGCCGCCGGGACGGGGAAGTGCCCCGGAAGGCTCCTCCATCGACATCACCACCATCTTCATCAACGCTGCTCGTCTCCCATGAGGAGGGAGTAGTTCTCCATCGAGGCTCGGGGCTGTACCGGTAGCTATGTGGTTCATCTCTCTCCTATGTACTTCAATACAATAATCTCATGAGCTGCCTTACATGATTGAGATTCATATGATGATGCTTGTAATCTGGATGTCATTATGCTAGTCAAGTGGGTTTTACTTATGTGATCTCCGGAGACTCCTTGTCCCACGTGTGTAAAGGTGACAGTGTGTGCACCGTGTGGGTCTCTTAGGCTATATTTCACGTAATACTTATTCACCGTTATGAATGGCATAGTGAAGTGCTTATTTATATCTCTTTATGATTGCAATGTGTTCCGTATCACAATATATCTGTGTGCTACTCTAGTGATGTTATTAAAGTAGTTTATTCCTCCCGCACGGTGTAATGGTGACAAGTGTGTGCATCGTGTAGTACTTGGCGTAGGCTATGATTGTGATCTCTTGTAGATTAGGAAGTTAACTATTGCTATGATAGTATTGATGTGATCTATTCCTCCTTTCGTAGTGTGAAGGTGACAAGTGTGCATGCTATGTTAGTACTTGGTTTGGTTATGTTGATCTCGTTATGCACTCTAAGGTTATTTAAATATGAACATTGAATATTGTGGAGCTTGTTAACTCCGGCATTGAGGGTTCGTGTAATCCTACACGGTTAGTGGTGTTCATCATCCAACAAGAGGGTGTAGAGTCTAGCATCTATCTATTTATTCTCGTTATGTGATCAATGTTGAGAGTGTCCACTAGTGAAAGTATGATCCCTAGGCCTTGTTCCTAAATATCTGCTATCGCTGTTTGTTTACTCGTTTTACCGCATCTTTACTTCCTGCAATATTACCACCATCAACCACACACCAGTCCCGGACAGCAAAGCACTTTTCTCGGGTGCCGTTGCTACCGCACGCATTTATTCATACCACCTGTATTTCACTATCTCTTCGCCGAACTAGTGCACCTATTAGGTGTGTTGGGGACACAAGAGACTTCTTGCTTTGTGGTTGCAGTGGTTGCATGAGAGGGATATCTTTGACCTCTTCCTCCCCGAGTTCGATAAACCTTGGGTGATCCACTTAAGGGAAACTTGCTGCTGTTCTACAAACCTCTGCTCTTGGAGGCCCAACACTGTCTACAAGAATAGAAGCACCCGTAGACATGAAGCACTTTTCTGGCGCCGTTGCCGGGGAGGAAAGGTAAAAGGCATTCATACTCCGGTCCCAGGTAAAAGTACTTTTCTGTTGCCGTCGTGTGTGTGCTCGAAGCTATTTCCTTTAGATCCTGCAATTGCATCTTTTTGTTTCTTGTTTACACTAGTTTGGCATAATGGACAACAATGAGCTTCTTATTCTATTTCCTGATTTAAGACATGGATGGTTTGATGCGAAAATTAAAAAACCCATGGAACATATTAGTATGAACGCTTTGAACACCATTGTTGCTAATGATATGGAAAATTCTAAGCTTGGGGAAGCTGGTTTTGATGAGCATGATATTTTTAGTCCCCCAAGCATTGAGGAGAAAATTTTCTTTGATGATACTTTGCCTCCTATTTATGATGATTATAATGATAGTAGTATTTTAATACCGCCTGTTATGGAGGATAAATTTGATTATGATTACAATATGCCTCCTATATTTGATGATGAGAATAATAATGATAGCTACTTTGTTGAATTTTCTCCCACTACAACTAATAAAATTGATTATGCATATGTGGAGAGTAATAATTTTATGCATGAGACTCATGATAAGAATGCTTTATGTGATAGTTATATTGTTGAGTTTGCTCATGTTGCTACTGAAAGTTATTATGAGAGAGGAAAATATGGTTGTAGAAATTTTCATGTTACTAAAATGCCTCTCTATGTGCTGAAATTTTTGAAGCTACACTTGTTCTATCTTCCTATGCTTGTTACTTTGCTCTTCATGAACTTGTTTATTTACAAGACTCCTATGCATAGGAAGCATGTTAGACTTAAATGTGTTTTGAATTTGCCTCTTGATGCTCTCTTTTGCTTCAAATACTATCTCTTGCGAGTGCATCATTAAAACTGCTGAGCCCATCTTGATGGCTATAAAGAAAGAACTTCTTGGGAGATAACCCATGTGTTTATTTTACTACAATACTTTTGTTTTATATTTGTGTCTTGGAAGTTGTTACTACTGTAGCAACCTCTCCTTATCTTAGTTTTGTTGCATTGTTGTGCCAAGTAAAGTCTTTGATAGTAAGGTTCATACTAGATTTGGATTACTGCGCAGAAACAGATTTCTTGCTGTAACGAATTTCAACCTGCCTCTCTGTAGGTAGCTCAGAAAAATATGCCAATTTACGTGCGTGATCCTCAGATATGTACGCAACTTTCATTCAATTTGAGCATTTTCATTTGAGCAAGTCTGGTGCCTCAATAAAATCCGTCTTTACGGACTGTTCTGTTTTGACAGATTCTGCCTTTTATTTCGCATTGCCTCTTTTGCTATGATGGATGGATTTCTTTGTTCCATTACCTTCCAGTAGCTTTGTGCAATGTCCAGAAGTGTTAAGAATGATTGTGTCACCTCTGAACATGTGAATTTTTAATTATGCACTAACCCTCTAATGAGTTTGTTTCGAGTTTGGCGTGGAGGAAGTTTTCAAGGGTCAAGAGAGGAGGATGATATACTATGATCAAGAAGAGTGAAAAGTCTAAGCTTGGGGATGCCCCCGGTGGTTCATCCCTGCATATTTTAAGAAGACTCAAGCGTCTAAGCTTGGGGATGCCCAAGGCATCCCCTTCTTCATCGACAAATTTATCAGGTTCCTCCCCTGAAACTATATTTTTATTCCATCACATCTTATGTGCTTTGCTTGGAGCGTCTGTTTGTTTTTGTTTTGTTTGAATAAAATTGGATCCTAGCATTCATTGTGTGGGAGAGAGACACGCTCCGCTGGTTCATAAGAACACATGTGTTCTTAGCTCATAATATTCATGGCGAAGGTTGAAACTGCTTCGTTAATTGATATTTGGTTGGAAACGGGAAATGCTACATGTAGTAATTGGTAAAATGTCTTGGATAATGTGATACTTGGTAATTGTTGTGCTCATGTTTAAGCTCTTGCATCATATACTTTGCACCCATTAATGAAGAAATACATAGAGCTTGCTAAAATTTGGTTTGCATAATTGGTCTCTCTAAGGTCTAGATAATTTCTAGTATTGAGTTTGAACAACAAGGAAGACGGTGTAGAGTCTTATAATGTTTACAATATGTCTTTTATGTGAGTTTTGCTGCGCCGGTTCATCCTTGTGTTTGTTTCAAATAACCTTGCTAGCCTAAACCTTGTATCGAGAGGGAATACTTCTCATGCATCCAAAATCCTTGAGCCAACCACTATGCCATTTGTGTCCACCATACCTACCTACTACATGGTATTTCTCCGCCATTCCAAAGTAAATTGCTTGAGTGCTACCTTTAAAATTTCCATCATTCGCCTTTGCAATATATAGCTCATGGGACAAATAGCCTAAAAACTATTGTGGTATTGAATATGTACTTATGCACTTTATCTCTTATTAAGTTGCTTGTTGTGCGATAACCATGTTTTCTGGGGGACGCCATCAACTACTCTTTGTTGAATATCATGTGAGTTGCTATGCATGTCCGTCTTGTCTCGAAGTAAGGGAGATCTACCACTTTAATGGTTAGAGCATGCATATTGTTAGAGAAGAACATTGGGCCGCTAACTAAAGCCATGAATTATGGTGGAAGTTTCAGTTTTGGACATATATCCTCAATCTCATATGAGAACACTAATTGTTGCTACATGCTTATGCATTAAAGAGGAGTCCATTATCTGTTGTCCATGTTGTCCCGGTATGGATGTCTAAGTTGAGAATAATCAAAAGCGAGAAATCCAAAATGCGAGCTTTCTCCTTAGACCTTTGTACGAGGCGGCATGGAGGTACCCCTTTGTGACACTTGGTTAAAACATGTGTATTGCGATGATCCCGGTAGTCCAAGCTAATTAGGACATGGTGCGGGCACTATTAGTATACTATGCATGAGGCTTGCAACTTGTAAGATATAATTTACATGATACATATGCTTTATTACTACCGTTGACAAAATTGTTTCATGTTTTCAAAATAAAAGATCTAGCACAAATATAGCAATCGATGCTTTCCTCTTTGAAGGACCTTTCTTTTACTTTTATGTTGAGTCAGTTCACCTATTTCTCTCCACCTCAAGAAGCAAACACTTGTGTGAACTGTGCATTGATTCCTACATACTTGCCTATTGCACTTGATTATATTACTCTATGTTATAAGTTGAAAGCAACCGCTGAAACTTAATCTTCCTTTGTGTTGCTTCAATACCTTTACTTTGATTTATTGCTTTATGAGTTAACTCTTATGCAAGACTTATTGATGCTTGTCTTGAAGTACTATTCATGAAAAGTCTTTGCTTTATGATTCATTTGTTTACTCATGTCATTACCATTGTTTTGATCGCTGCATTCATTACATATGTTTACAATAGTATGATCAAGGTTATGATGGCACGTCACTCCAGTAAATTATCTTTGTTATCGTTTACCTGCTCGGGACGAGCAGAAACTAAGCTTGGGGATGTCGATACGTCTCCGACGTATCGATAATTTCTTATGTTCCATGCCACATTATTGATGATATCTACATGTTTTATGCATACTTTATGTCATATTTATGTGTTTTCCGGAACTAACCTATTGACGAGATGCCGAAGGGCCGCTGTCGTTTTCTGCTGTTTTTGGTTTCAGAAATCCTAGTAAGGAAATATTCTCGGAATCGAACGAAATCAACGCCCAGCATCTTAGGATTGCATGAAGCTTCCAGAACACCCGAGAGCCGCCAGAGGGGGGCCACAGGCCCACCAAACAGTAGGCCGGCGCGGCCAAGGGGGGTCCGCGCCCCCATGTTGTGTCGTCGCCTCGTTGACCTTCTGACGCCGCCTCTTCGCCTATATAAAGGTCCCTGACCTAAAACTTCGATACGGAAAAGCCACGGTACGAGAAACCTTCCAGAGCCGCCGCCATCGCGAAGCTAAGATCTGGGGGACAGGAGTCTCTGTTCCGGCACGCCGCCGGGACGGGGAAGTGCCCACGGAAGGCTCCTCCATCGACACCACCGCCATCTTCATCAACGCTGCTGTCTCCCATGAGGAGGGAGTAGTTCTCCATCGAGGCTCGGGGCTGTACCGGTAGCTATGTGGTTCATCTCTCTCCTATGTACTTCAATACAATAATCTCATGAGCTGCCTTACATGATTGAGATTCATATGATGATGCTTGTAATCCGGATGTCATTATGCTAGTCAAGTGGGTTTTACTTATGTGATCTCCGGAGACTCCTTGTCCCACGTGTGTAAAGGTTACAAGTGTGTGCACCGTGTGGGTCTCTTAAGCTATATTTCATAGAATACTTATTCACTGTTATGAATGGCATAGTGAAGTGCTTATTTATATCTCTTTATGATTGCAATGTGTTTTGTATCACAATATATCTGTGTGCTACTCTAGTGATGTTATTAAAGTAGTTTATTCCTCCCGCACGGTGTAATGGTGACAAGTGTGTGCATCGTGTAGTACTTGGCGTAGGCTATGATTGTGATCTCTTGTAGATTATGAAGTTAACTATTGCTATGATAGTATTGATGTGATCTATTCCTCCTTTCGTAGTGTGAAGGTGACGATGTGCATGCTATGTTAGTACTTGGTTTGGTTATGTTGATCTCGTTATGCACTCTAAGGTTATTTAAATATGAACATTGAATATTGTGGAGCTTGTTAACTCCGGCATTGAGGGTTCGTGTAATCCTACACGCTTAGTGGTGTTCATCATCCAACAAGAGGGTGTAGAGTCTAGCATCTATCTATTTATTCTGTTATGTGATCAATGTTGAGAGTGTCCACTAGTGAAAGTATGATCCCTAGGCCTTGTTCCTAAATATCGCTATCGCTGTTTGTTTATTGTTTTACCGCATCTTTACTTCCTGCAATATTACCACCATCAACCACACACCAGTCCCGGACAACAAAGCACTTTTCACGGTGCCGTTGCTACTGCTCGCATTTATTCATACCACCTGTATTTCACTATCTCTTCGCCGAACTAGTGCACCTATTAGGTGTGTTGGGGACACAAGAGACTTCTTGCTTTGTGGTTGCAGGGTTGCATGAGAGGGATATCTTTGACCTCTTCCTCCCTGAGTTCGATAAACCTTGGGTGATCCACTTAAGGGAAACTTGCTGCTGTTCTACAAACCTCTGCTCTTGGAGGCCCAACACTGTCTACAAGAATAGAAGCACCCGTAGACATCATGGACGACGCCATCGTCGCCGACCATCCGCCACCGTACCGCCAGTACGTGACGTTGCCCCAACGCCTCAGTCCATCCCCGTCCTCGCCGCGACGCGCGCTAGCACCGCCTCGACGTCGCCTACAGTCCTATGACGTCGTCCTGCCCTTTCGCCGCCCGTAGCGTCGTCGCCATGATCAACTGCCCCACTCCGCCTCAGCCCCTCTCGACCCTATAAAAGGAAGCCACCCCGCGAAGGAATTCTCACACCAATCGACTTCCCTCCTCTCTTTGATCCTCCTCCACCCATTACCTTGCCACATTGTCGCTGGTAGACCCCCAATGGCTCGCTGAAGTCCGCGGCGGTGCTGCAGAAGGAGCTGTCGATTTCGGCCACCTCAAGCGCCCCCACGACCACCGCTGACCTCGCCGTCGACTCCTCGTTCGTCTGCGACCCTCCTCGATCCTCGCCGGAGCTCCGGTAGGCCTCCGACCCCCTACTCACGCTGCGGCCAGTACTGCCTCTCGTCGTTGACGACGATGCACCTGCGTCGTTGGATCGGGATCTGATCGTGCGGCTGACATTAAAACATACCGATTCGGGTTTAAGACCCACTGACACCCTCGCCCCACCTGTCAGGCGGCCCGCTGAGCGCCAGAGCGAAGCTGGGCCGGCCCATTTCTCTTCCCGCACCCGTTTAAATTCAAATTTGGTTTTAATTTATTTCTGTGAAATTGCTCTCAGATGCTTTGCTAAATATCTAATATCTCCAAATCTACTTGGCCAAATTTGATAAATTTTATATATTTGGAAAGCCTGTGAAACTATCTATCGAACCCAATTGGATTCAAATCAAAATAAGTTGTAGAACTTGAATAGTAAAAAGAACAAGACATAGAGTTTTCACAATTCAAATAAATTTATAAAATCAACCTTAATGAATTTGGAAGTGAATCCAATTGCTATGATTCACATTTTCAATACTCTAACTGTTTATGTAAAAATATGGCATAGTTGCTTCACATGATCTTGGGCTAGAATCAAAAATTGGCTATGTAGTCAATACTAGCCCATTTAAATCATTTCAAAATTAGGATTTTAAATCTATGAGGTGTAGCACCTCATTTAATTCATATTTCCAAGTAATTTGAAGTAATGTGGTGACCCTTGTTGCATGGTCTCATACTTGCCTACTTGAGGATCTTAAATCAATGAAGTATTGAAATGGCATGAGATGATGAATCTCATTTAAATCTTTTTCCCAAATGATAAATATGAGGTGATGACTTTGGTCAACATGGTCTGATCCTTCTTATTTGAGAAAATTAAATTTTAACAATGTTCCAATAAGATAAGTTTACTTTCAAATAAAATAAATAGAAAACCCTAGTGAGTATTAACTCATGTAAATCTCAACTAGTGAAATCTATTTCTCCAAATCAAATAAAGAAAACCCTAGCTTAATATTAAGTAATGTTAGGTGATGATATTAGATCATCTTGAGTGAGCCATTAAGTCTACTTAGGCTCATTAAGTATTGATTGGTGTTTGTATCATCGTATTCGTTTATGGACGCTAGTATCGGAGACTATCAGGAGGAGGAGGAGGTCTTCTACCAAGAGGAAGGAGAAGAGAACTTTGATCACTACCCCAACCAAGGCAAGCTAATATTCTTGCAAGTTGACCTAGTGCAAAGCTCTACAAGAGCAAGGCACCATTAAATATTCCTTTATGCATAATGATCCTATCCCAAGTTTTTACCTTACAAGTTTTGACTTTGGTTTATCAAAGTTTATTTTTGATTCATGATTCATGATTCACTTGGTTTAATTATGGAGTAGTACAAGAGCATCACACTTAGCCTAGAAAGCTATAAGCTAGTTAGCACCCCTCATGACTGGTTGATAGTGCTAAAATTAAAAGTGACTACTCTAGCTGGGAACTTGTGAAAACCAATGACTTTGAAAACCTTGGAATGATGAGTCATTCTATTGAAAGCTTTTGAAGGTGAATATGACTTGTGAATGACTTGGTGAATTTTACCAAAAACTGATGGTTGGGTTCGGATGCGATACCATTCCAATTTTACAAAGTACCCCCACAATACCTGAATCTGGGTAAGGCTTAACTGGAAACTTGTATTTTAGTATGGGTTCCCTCTGAACAAGCGTCATAGGGGTTATGCCGAGGCTGCCTCCATTAAAAGTGAAATGATGTGAAATGAGGTGAATGTCCTACCCAAGCCCTGTGCAGTTCCCGGGTTGGCGGTTTGCTCTCACAGGGAGGCCAAGCTCATGGGGAGAGGTGCCTATACTATGGTATGTAAATGAAAGGTTATGATTGGTAGTTCGCGCACTGAGTGCGATAAATCAGGGCCAGTTACCCCTGACGGACTATTGCAATTATTGTGGCACAAGTGTATGACCTCTGCAGAGTGTAAACCTATTCGAATAGCCGCGTCCACGGTCATGGACAGTTGGAAAGGCCATACTGTTCCGTCATCAGAACGTTTCCAAAATATGAATGGTGACTTGTGACCTGAATTGAAAGGTGACTTTGACTTTGAATCACAACAGAGTGGTGGGAATGACACTAATGTTCCCACTTGAGTTAAGTTAGGCAAATGAGGAGTCTTCGTTTACTAAATGCTTATGAAATGAAACTGGCTTTATGCAAATAAACCTAGAGCTTAGTGAAAGTATAGAGATGGTAAACCTAGAGGGGGGGTGAATAGGTTTGTACAAATTTTAATTCTTTCTTTGCAATATTAGGCTTTGCGGAATATAAAGGTGAGCCTAATGCAAACTAGGTGAAACAACCTATATGAGGATACAACTAACTCGAGCACGAAGGCTCTCACATGCAGTTAAATCACAAGTAAGGAGTTCGGCTAGAGATAACCGATAGCACGCGGAGACGAGGATGTATTCCCGTGTTCCCTTCCTTTGCAAGAAGGTACGTCACGTTTGGAGGGGTGGAGGTCCCACGAAGGATTCCCCACGTCACGAAGGCTCACCCTATTCTCCGGAGCCTATCCCACGAAGGAATAGCTCACTCACTTGTGGTAGACTTTGAGGTAGCCTCCAAACCTTCACAATCTTGTCCGGAGCAAATCCACAACCCGGATGCTTCCGGACCACTCTTGCCCACCTAGGGTTTCCAAGGAACCCTAGAGAGCAAGCTTCTTGATGAATACAAGGGGAATGAGATTTGCCTTGGTAGAACAGTAGATCGGATCCTCCTCTATCGTTTCCCCGGAGGGATTTGAGTTTGGGTGGAGGAGGAGGGAGATCTGAGGCTTTTGGTGTTTCTAGCAATGGAGTATGAGAGAGAGAGCTTAAGAACAGCTTGTAGTGTAGTGCCTACCCCTTCAGAGGTAGGAGAAGGGGTATTTATAGTGTTCTTCGAAATCTGGCCGTTGCTCACTTGACACATCATCAGATTCCTCGAGGAACCCGGTCGACCGGATTTGGCGCCGGACAGACCGGCGCACAGGCCGGTCAGACCGGGCCAGTGACCGGACCGGCCGGTTTCCAACCGGAGCTGGGACCGGGTCTTGACCGGATGTGCTTCTGAGGTTACTGGATCACGCCCGGATGGCACAAGCGCAAAGGCCGGTTGGGCGCCGGGGCGCTCGGTCTGGAACCCGGTCCGACCGGGCCATGGACCGGAGTGGCCGGTCCAAACCGGGCTGGCGACCGGACGCAGACCGGATGCTCGCCCCTCCTTTACTTGAACCTGCCCGGATGGCACAAGCGCTGGGGCCGGTCGGCGCCGGGCGGCCCGGTGCCAGGGCCGGTCTGACCGGGTCTGGGACCGGCCAGGCTCTGGAAAATCCCTGTTGATTTTTCATCGAAGTGGGGGGGTCTCCCGTTGCCTTCTTGTTCTATTGATACACCATTATACCTCTTTGGCTAATACCTGGGGATCATCTTGTAGACATGTATTAGTCCAAATACACTAGCACGGTGTCATAGTTACCAAAATAATGGATAAGGGTAAAATACCCTTACAATCTCCCCCTTTTTGGTATACGATGACAAACCAAGATAGAGTCACATATAGATATTATGATAAGCTTTAAACCTTGATTCCATATAAGATATTGAGACGGCTCCCCCATAATGTGTGCACTTGGAGAATTTGTGTTTGAATGCAAAGTGCAACATTTTTGGAACATGATAAGCTCCCCCAATATCTTTAGGAAACAAGCATGGTATGGAGATGTGCATATCAAGATATATAAGCATAGCACACATAATCGTCCTAACATAGAGATTAAGCATATAGGTACATGTCCATACACGAATTATTTAAAGTAGCAAATGGTTCTTGGAATGAAAAAGCAACGAAATAAGCACAAGCCAAATAAGAAGCAAATAAAGTGTCAAGCATGGCTTGTGCAACCAAGGACCCCGTAATCCTAGACTCTACTCTCTTCTCCCCCTTTGGCATCGGAACACCAAAAAGGCGAAGAGAAGAGTAGGGATGCTAGCGTTCCCATCAATAGAACTCGGTCCCGGTGGCTGGAGAGCTGCCATCACCATCACCATCTTCTTCATCATCATCACCACCATACTGATCCCTGATACGTCTCCGACGTATCGATAATTTCTTATGTTCCATGCCACATTATTGATGATATCTACATGTTTTATGCATACTTTATGTCATATTTATGCATTTTCCGGCACTAACCTATTAACGAGATGCCGAAGAGCCAGTTGTTGTTTTCTGCTGTTTTTGGTTTCAGAAATCCTAGTAAGGAAATATTCTCGGAATTGGACGAAATCAACGCCCAGGGTCCTATTTTCACACGAAGCTTCCAGAAGACCGAAGGAGTCACGAAGTGGGGCCACGAGGTGCCCAGACACCACGGCGACGCGGCCTGGGCCTTGGCCGCGCCGGCCTGTCGTGTGGGGCCCTCGTGTGGCCCCCTGACCTATCTCCTCCGCCTGCTTGTAGCCTTCGTCGCGAAACCCCCAGTACCGAGAGCCACGATACGGAAAACCTTCCGGAGACGCCGCCGCCGCCAATCCCATCTCGGGGGATTCTCGGAGATCGCCTCCGGCACCCGCCGGAGAGGGGAATCATCTCCCGGAGGACTCTTCACCGCCATGGTCGCCTCCGGAGTGATGAGTGAGTAGTTCACCCCTGGACTATGGGTCCATAGCAGTAGCTAGATGGTTGTCTTCTCCTCATGTGCTTCATTGTCGGATCTTGTGAGCTGCCTAACATGATCAAGATCATCTATCACGTAATTCTATATGTTGTGTTTGTCGGGATCCGATGGATAGAGAATACTATGTTATGTTGATTATCAATCTATTACCTATGTGTTGTTTATGATCTTGCATGCTCTCCGTTATTAGTAGAGGCTCGGCCAAGTTTTTGCTCTTAACTCCAAGAGGGAGTATTTATGCTCGATAGTGGGTTCATGCCTCCATTAAATGCTGGGACAGTGACAAAAAGTTCTAAGGTTGTGGATGTGCTTGTTGCCACTAGGGATAAAACATTGATGCTATGTCCGAGGATGTAGTTATTGATTACATTACACACCATACTTAATGCAATTGTCTGTTGTTTGCAACTTAATACTGGAAGGGGTTCGGATGATAACCTGAAGGTGGGATTTTTAGTCATAGATGCATGCTGGATAGCGGTCTATGTACTTTGTCGTAATGCCCAATTAAATCTCACAATATTCATTATATCATGTATGTGCATGGTCATGCCCTCTCTATTTGTCAATTGCCCGACTGTAATTTGTTCACCCAACATGATATTTATCTTATGGGAGAGACACCTCTAGTGAACTGTGGACCCCGGTCCATTCTTTACATCTGAAATACAAATCTGCTGCTATTGTTTTTTACTGTTTTTTGCAAACAATCATCATCCACACTATACATCTAATCCTTTGTTACAGCAAGCCGGTGAGATTGACAACCTCACTGTTTCGTTGGGGCAAAGTACTTTGATTGTGTTGTGCAGGTTCCACGTTGGCGCCGGAATCCCTGGTGTTGTGCCGCACTACATCTCGCCGCCATCAACCTTCAACGTGCTTCTTGGCTCCTCCTGGTTCGATAAACCTTGGTTTCTTTACGAGGGAAAACTTGCCGCCGTACGCATCACACCTTCCTCTTGGGGTTCCCAACGGACGCATGCTGTACGCGTATCAAGCTCTTTTTCTGGCGCCGTTGCCGGGGAACTGAAGAAAAGCTACACCACAAAGATTTCTAACTCCCACGTCAACTACACGCCAGCAACTCTTTTTCTGGCGCCGTTGCCGGGGAGATCAAGACACGCTGCAAGGGGAGTCTCCACAATCCAATCTCTTTACTTTGTTTTTTTGTCTTGCTTTATTTTATTTACTACTTTGTTTGCTGCATTATATCAAAATACAAAAAAATTAGTTGCTAGCTTTACTTTATTTACTGTCTTGCACTCTATATCAAAAACACAAAAAAAAATTTAGTTTACTTGGATTTACTTTATCTAGTTTGCTTTATTTACTACTGCTAAAATGGCCACTCCTGAAAATACTAAGTTGTGTGACTTCACAACCACAAATAATAATGATTTCTTATGCACACCTATTGCTCCACCTGCTACTACAGCAGAATTCTTTGAAATTAAACCTCGCTCTACTTGAATCTTGTTATGCGAGAGCAATTTTCCAGTGTTAGTTCCGATGATGCTGCTGCCCATCTCAATATTTTTGTTGAATTGTGTGAAATGCAAAAGTATAAAGATGTAGATGGTGACATTATAAAATTAAAATTGTTTCCTTTCTCCTTAAGAGGAAGAGCTAAAGATTGGTTGCTATCTCTGCCTAAGAATAGTATTGATTCATGGACTAAATGCAAGGATGCTTTTATTGGTAGATATTATCCCCCTGCTAAAATTATATCTTTGAGAAGTAGCATAATGAATTTCAAGCAATTAGATAATGAACATGTTGCTCAGGCTTGGGAAAGAATGAAATCTTTGGTTAAAAATTGCCCAACCCATGGATCGACTACTTGGATGATCATCCAAACCTTTTATGGAGGACTGAACTTTTCTTCGCGGAACCTATTGGATTCAGCTGCTGGAGGTACCTTTATGTCCATCACTCTTGGTGAAGCAACAAAGCTCCTTGATAATATGATGATTAATTACTCTGAATGGCACACGGAAAGAGCTCCACAAGGTAAGAAGGTAAATTCCGTCGAAGAAACCTCTTCCTTGAGTGATAAGATTGATGCTATTATGTCTATGCTTGTGAATGATAGGACTAATGTTGATCCTAATAATGTTCCGTTAGCTTCATTGGTTGCCCAAGAAGAACATTTTGATGTAAACTTCATTAAAAATAACAATTACAATAATTCTAGGCCATATCCTGCTAATGGTAACTCTTATGGTAGATATGTTTCACCTAATGAGGAAAAGATGTTAGAAATTGAAAGATCCACCAAGAGCTTTATGCAATCACAATATGAGCAAAATAAATTGTTTACTAAAACTATGAATGAAAAATCTACCTTGTTGAAGAATATAGGAAATCAACTTGAAAATCTGAATATGGAGATTTCAGGTTGCAAACTAAACTTGCAAATGCTGAAAACCAAATCTCATACATGTCTGCGTCACAATCTTATTTAATTAATAAAATGGCTGCTAAACCTGAGGATATTGAAAATAAAATTGTTACTACAGCAAATGACATCCAAGTTAGAATTAATGAGAATATAAGATTGATGGCCGAATTGCATGCTAGGTGGGAAAGAGAAGAAAATGAAAAACTAGCTAAAGAGAATAATGTAGCTAAAGTTTGGACTATTACCACCACTAGTAATGTTAATGCTCCACATGTTGCTGCACCTCCTACTATCAATGGTAAAATAATTGGTGATGGCAATGTTTCCACTTCTAATGCAAAGCCTGCACAATTGCCTGAAAGCTGCTAAAGCTGCTAAAACTGCACGTGATAAAACTGCTGAAATTTTTTCCAACATTGGGGATGATGATCCCATTGCTTTAGATTGTAATGGTTTGAATTTTGATGATTGCCACATCTCTGAAGTTATAAATTTCTTACAAAAACTTGCTAAGAGTCCTAATGCTAGTGCTATAAATTTGGCTTTCACAAAACATATTACAAATGCTCTCATAAAAGCTAGAGAAGAGAAACTAAAACTTGAAGCTTCTATTCCTAGGAAACTAGAGGATGGTTGGGAGCCCATCATTAAGATGAAGGTCAATGACTTTGATTGTAATGCTTTATGTGATCTTGGTGCAAGTATTTCCGTTATGCCTAAGAAAATCTATAATATGCTTGACTTGCCACCATTGAAAAATTGTTATTTGGATGTTAATCTTGCTGATCATTCTACAAAGAAACATTTGGGGAGAGTTGATAATGTTCGCATTACCGTTAACAATAACCTTGTCCCCATTGATTTTGTTGTCTTGGATATTGAATGCAATGCATCTTGTCCCATTATATTGGGAAGACCTTTTCTTCGAACTGTTGGAGCTATCATTGATATGAAGGAAGGTAATATTAAATATCAATTTCCTCTCAAGAATGGTATGGAACACTTCCCTAGAAAGAGAATGAAGTTACCTTTTGATTCTATTATTAGAACAAATTATGATGTTGATACTTCGTCTCTTGACAACACTTGATATACACTTTCTGCGCCTAGTTGAAAGGCGTTAAAGAAAAGCGCTTATGGGAGACAACCCATGTTTTTACTACAGTACTTTTATTTTATATTTGATTCTTGGAAGTTGTTTACTACTGTAGCAACCTCTCCTTATCTTAGTTTTGTGCATTGTTGTGCCAAGTAAAGTCGTTGATAGTAAGGTTCATACTAGATTTGGATTACTGCGCAGTAACAGATTTCTTTGCTGTCACGAATTTCGACCTGCCTCTCTGTAGGTAGCTCAGAAAAATATGCCAATTTACGTGCGTGATCCGCAGATATGTACGCAACTTTCATTCAATTTGGGCATTTTCATTTGAGCAAGTCTGGTGCCTCAATAAAATCCATCTTTACGGACTGTTCTGTTTTGACAGATTCTGCCTTTTATTTCGCATTGCCTCTTTTGCTATGATGGATGAATTTCTTTGTTCCATTAATGTCCAGTAGCTTTATGCAATGTCCATAAGTGTTAAGAATGATTATGTCACCTCTGAACATGTTAATTTATATTGTACACCAACCCTCTAATGAGTTGTTTCGAGTTTGGTGTGGAGGAAGTTTTCAAGGATCAAGAGAGGAGATGATACAATATGATCAAGAGAGTGAAAGCTCTAAGCTTGGGGATGCCCCGGTGGTTCATCCCTGCATATTTTAAGAATACTCAAGCGTCTAAGCTTGGGGATGCCCAAGGCATCCCCTTCTTCATCGACAACATTATCAGGTTCTTCCCCTGAAACTATATTTTTATTCCATCACATCTTATGTGCTTTGCTTGGAGCGTCGGTTTGTTTTTGTTTTTATTTTTGTTTGAATAAAATGGATCCTAGCATTCATTGTGTGGAAGAGAGACACGCTCCGCTGTTGCATATGGACAAATATGTCCTTAGACTTTACTCATAGTATTCATGGCGAAGGTTGAATCTTCTTCGTTAAATTGTTATATGGTTGGAATTGGGAAATGCTACATGTAGTAATTCTAAAATGTCTTGAATAATTTGATACTTGGCAATTGTTGTGCTCATGCTCTTGCATCATATACTTTGCACCCATTAATGAAGAAATACAAAGAGCTTGCTAAAATTTGGTTTGCATATTTGGTCTCTCTAAAATCTAGATAATTTCTAGTATTGAGTTTGAACAACAAGGAAGACGATGTAGAGTCTTATAATGTTTACAATATGTCTTTTATGTGAGTTTTGCTGCACCGGTTCATCCTTGTGTTTGTTTCAAATAACCTTGCTAGCCTAAACCTTGTATCGAGAGGGAATACTTCTCATGCATCCAAAATCCTTGAGCCAACCACTATGCCATTTGTGTCCACCATACCTACCTACTACATGGTATTTCTCCGCCATTCCAAAGTAAATTGCTTGAGTGCTACCTTTAAAATTTCCATCATTCGCCTTTGCAATATATAGCTCATGGGACAAATAGCCTAAAAACTATTGTGGTATTGAATATGTACTTATGCACTTTATCTCTTATTAAGTTGCTTGTTGTGCGATAACCATGTTTCGGGGACGCCATCAACTACTCTTTGTTGAATATCATGTGAGTTGCTATGCATGTCCGTCTTGTCACGAAGTAAGGGAGATTTACCACTTTATTGGTTAGAGCATGCATATTGTTAGAGAAGAACATTGGGCCGCTAACTAAAGCCATGAATCATGGTGGAAGTTTCAGTTTTGGACATATATCCTCAATCTCATATGAGAACATTAACTGTTGTTACATGCTTATGCATTAAAGAGGAGTCCATTATCTCGTTGTCCATGTTGTCCCGGTATGGATGTCTAAGTTGAGAATAATCAAAAGCGAGAAATCCAAAATGCGAGCTTTCTCCTTAGACCTTTGTACGAGCGGCATGGAGGTACCCCTTTGTGACACTTGGTTAAAACATGTGTATTGCGATGATCCCGGTAATCCAAGCTAATTAGGACAAGGTGCGGGCACTATTAGTATACTATGCATGAGGCTTGCAACTTGTAAGATATAATTTACATAATACATATGCTTTATTACTACGGTTGACAAAATTATTTCATGTTTTCAAAACCAAAGCTCTAGCACAAATATAGCAATCAATGCTTTCCTCTTTGAAGGACCATTCTTTTACTTTTATGTTGAGTCAGTTCACCTATATCTCTCCACCTCAAGAAGCAAACACTTGTGTGAACCGTGCATTGATTCCTACATACTTGCATATTGCACTTGTTATATTACTTTACATTGACAATATCCATGAGATATACATGTTATAAGTTGAAAGCAACCGCTGAAACTTAATCTTCCTTTGTGTTGCTTCAATACCTTTACTTTGATTTATTGCTTTATGAGTTAACTCTTATGCAAGACTTATCGATGCTTGTCTTGAAGTGCTATTCATGAAAAGTCTTTGCTTTATGATTCATTTGTTTACTCATGTCATTACCATTGTTTTGATCGCTGCATTCATTACATATGTTTACAATAGTATGATCAAGGTTATGATGGCATGTCACTCCGAAATTATCTTTGTTATCGTTTACTCGCTCGGGACGAGCAGGAACTAAGCTTGGGGATGCTGATACGTCTCCGATGTATCGATAATTTCTTATGTTCCATGCCACATTATTGATGATATCTACATGTTTTATGCATACTTTATGTCATATTTATGCATTTTCCGGCACTAACCTATTAACGAGATGCCGAAGAGCCAGTTGCTGTTTTCTGCTGTTTTTGGTTTCAGAAATCCTAGTAAGGAAATATTCTCGGAATTGGACAAAATCAACTCCCAGGGTCCTATTTTCACACGAAGCTTCCAGAAGACCGAAGGAGTCGCGAAGTGGGGCCACGAGGTGCCCAGAAACCAGGGCGGCGCGGCCTGGGCCTTGGCCGCGCCGGCCTGTCGTGTGGGGCCCTCGTGTGGCCCCCTGACCTATCTCCTCCGCCTGCTTGTAGCCTTCGTCGCGAAACCCCCAGTACCGAGAGCCACGATACGGAAAACCTTCCAGAGACGCCGCCGCCGCCAATCCCATCTCGGGGGATTACGGAGATCGCCTCCGGCACCTCGCCGGAGAGGGGAATCATCTCCCGGAGGACTCTTCACCGCCATGGTCGCCTCCGGAGTGATGAGTGAGTAGTTCACCCTGGACTATGGGTCCATAGCGAGTAGCTAGATGGTTGTCTTCTCCTCATGTGCTTCATTGTCGGATCTTGTGAGCTGCCTAACATGATCAAGATCATCTATCCGTAATTCTATATGTTGTGTTTGTCGGGATCCGATGGATAGAGAATACTATGTTATGTTGATTATCAATCTATTACCTATGTGTTGTTTATGATCTTGCATGCTCTCCGTTATTAGTAGAGGCTCGGCCAAGTTTTTGCTCTTAACTCCAAGAGGGAGTATTTATGCTCGATAGTGGGTTCATGCCTCCATTAAATGCGGGACGATGATGAGAAAGTTCTAAGGTTGTGGATGTGCTTGTTGCCACTAGGGATAAAACATTGATGCTATGTCCGAGGATGTAGTTATTGATTACATTACGCACCATACTTAATGCAATTGTCTCGTTGTTTGCAACTTAATACTGGAAGGGGTTCGGATGATAACCCGAAGGTGGGATTTTTAGTCATAGATGCATGCTTGGATAGCGGTCTATGTACTTTGTCGTAATGCCCAATTAAATCTCACAATATTCATTATATCATGTATGTGCATGGTCATGCCCTCTCTATTTGTCAATTGCCCGACTGTAATTTGTTCACCCAACATGATATTTATCTTATGGGAGAGACACCTCTAGTGAACTGTGGACCCCGGTCCATTCTTTACATCTGAAATACAAATCTGCTGCTATTGTTTTTTGGGATTTCTATTTTCGTGCCCCCGCTTCGTTAGTTGTACTCAGTTTTCCCCAGCCCCTTAGTTTTTCCTCAGTTTTCCCCAAGCCTATGTCTGAAACCCGCAGAAGGAGCTCAGACGGAAGGAATCCGTCTATTTGGACATTCCGTGGCCGACGTGTTGCGCCACGTCGTACGTGGGGCCGCGTCGCGTGGGGCTGGTAGAAAGGGACCGCGTGGGACAGGGACGAGAAGCGTTTGGTTGCACGTGAGCAGGAGCTGGGTTTTGTCTCTCTCGGCCCAAATTGGCATTTTTAAGAGCACCTTTTCCCCTCTTTCTCTCTCTGTATTTTTCACTAAATTAGTATCAAATCTAGAGAAGTTTCTATTTCTGTCTTTCTTCAATATGGCAGCAAATCTAGTAGCAAATCTCTGGGGTTATTTATGCCTTTTGGCCCTCGTTTTTTGCCCAATATGGCAGCAAATCTAGAAGCTAGTATATGATAAATTCACAACAGCATAATCAGAAAACTAAGTATAATACATAAAGCGCATACAATGAGCCAAAAGCAGCCAATAACGTTGTTAATGCTAACGACAAACTAAACTGAAAAATATACAAGACGCACGCAATGTATGGACAACAAGAAGATTAGGATAGGGACCCTAGGATGAATGAATTTGTTCTTCATTCCTCCCCATATATTTCTTCCTCCCTCCATTCGTGCATTACCACAAGGAAATATGCATTGAACTCCTTCCGTCTGCAGTGTGAGGCCAATACATCCTCCAAACGGTATGGCCTGTGTTCATTTCTCAAACCGTAGAGTCCTATTCTATCCACACGTAGTGGCCACTCATCCCAGGCATTTGTATCATGAGAGTACTCTCTGATATAACCCAAATCCGTGTAGTAGATGCTGCCAGGTTGAAGTGTCGGGTACACTCTGGTGTCGACGGAGATACACCGGATATAATTCACGAAGAAGGCATTACTATCAATGTTACTGACCGGATGGAGAGAGCGGCTCTAAGTGTCCACACGGTACACCAATGGTTTGCCCGCCAAAGCCTCGCTGACCAACAACACAAGCAGCAGATCACCATCCGACTTCACAAGGTAGAACTTCTGACGTCCAAGTTCTGGAAATGAAATTTGTGTCTCCATCTTGACGAGTGCTCGCGCGCTGCTGCAACTGTACATTGGTGCACACTATTCTTCCGATCTCAAAATTGTCCGCAGCTACTGCATACAGTTCACCATTGAACGGGGTAATGCAACACAAACAATGGTTCTTGATCGAAAATCTTCCTTCTCCCCAATCTTCATTTATATCCTTAGTTGGAGTGCTCTCATCGACCCAACCAATTTCCGGCGGGTAATGTGCGGCAACGAAGACCATAGTCGGGGATTTGATAACAGCGATTGATTTCAGAAAAACAGATGGCATCTGCGCCTCAAACATAGTGTTCGATTTCTTTGTGAGTGGGTTCAGCAGCCGTATCTTGTGCGGCGGGTTCTTCTGGGCAAGCACGATGACGCCACGGCAAAAGCCGACGAAGTAGTATCTAAAATGTATTGATGAAGATAACATTCAGCACTAAGATGTTTAAGATTGAAAATAAAAAGGTAGATATGGAGGAATTTGAACCTTGTATGAACTTCCGATAGATCTATGGTGACGTAGCGTGATGTGCCGAGTTGGAGGAAGGTGAACTCAGCGACGCGTGGAAGGGCGTGGTCTAGCATGATCCATTCATCCAGGTGCACGTCGGGCTCAGGCAAACCTGAGCGCCAATTTCTACAGACTTGCCTCATAGCAGAGTAGGTGTCGGCGTACTCCTCGTTCGCCAGTAAGCATTCGCCGATCTTGTGAAGTGGTCCATCAGCCGAGAGAGAGGCCCAGTTCATGGAGGCGCCGCGCTTGGATGCGCCGCCCTCGGCGGCGACGCGCTCGGCGGCGACGGGCTCGGCGGCGACGGGCTCGGAGGCGATGGGCGTGGAGGCGACGGGCTCGGAGGCGACGGGCGCGGAGGCAACGGGCTCGGAGGCGACGACCGCCGGCGCATTCTTCTTCTCCATCGCCGGCAGGGTAGCGTGCGTACGGCGGTTGGGGTTTTTTCGATTTGGAGAAGTTGATGGGACGTGAGAGGGGTGGTTTCGTGCGTGAGCGAGAATGAGACGACCGTGTGCGAGAGGGAGGGAGGGAGGGGCTTACGCGTCCTAAATGCGACCCGCGTCCTACGCGTCCACTATTTGCACGTCCGCACCGCGACACGCGTCAACAATGGCACGTCTTCCACTTCCGCATCGCAACACGCGTCCTCGGGTCTAACCCCGGAAATTTAGATATACTCGGGTATACCCTCGAGTCATATACTAGCATTTTTGTGTGCTCCGTTTTCCCCTTGAGTGCTAATACTTGGCTAGTGCAATATACTCAGTTTTACCCTCAAGTGGCTGGTCAACGAAGAGTCAACAAATGAGATTAACTAGTTAAATGAGTTATTTAATGTGCAAAAATTCCGAAAAAGAGTGGCACTTACTCATTGAGTCTTTACCACAAATTGCCACTTCTCAAATCATAGATAAATCATAGATAAATCAAGTTTCACCACAAATTGCCACTTCTCAAATCACCTAGTAGCTATGAAGGTGCATGGTTTTCCATAATAAGCCCTACCCAAAACAGCTTTCCCCAAAACATACTTTGTCCGAATGAGGCCATAATTTTCACACTCATGTAGATTTGTATTGCAAATAGTTTGAGGTAGGCCAAGATGGGTTTCATTGTACAAAACACGCATTTTCCATTTTTTAAATCTCATATTTGAATCCCTTAGTCTGTTTACTACTCACTTGCCCTTGGTTTCTTGATACTACTCGGTTTGCCCTCTCCCTTCACAAACTCTCACAGACGCCCAACATTGCCCTGATTGGTCTAGCCCATGTCACGCGGATCGTGCCCGCCGACCGTTGATCGTATGATCTAACGGGCAGGATAACCCCTATCTCTCTCTCTGGTCGGGGCCACCACCCTCTCTCTCTCTGTCGTCGGTTAGCTTTACGCAAAGTTTGGTTTTCTGCATTATTTTTCACGAGCTAAATTATAAACTCTTTTTAGGCATTACGTTTCACGCAAAAAATGATAAACCATCACCGATTTGTTGTAGCCATTACTTTTCACGCAAAAAATGATACACCATCACCGATTTGTTGTAGCCATTACTTTTCACGCAAAAAACGATAAATCATCACCGATTTTGTTGTAGCCATTACTTTTCACGCAAAAAATGATACACCATCACCCATTTCTTGTAGACATTACTTTTCACGCAAAAAACGATAAACCATCACCGATTTTGTTGTAGCCATTACTTTTCACGCAAAATGATACACCATCACCCATTTCTTGTAGCCATTACTTTTCACGCAAAAAACGATAAACCATCACCGATTTTGTTGTAGACATTACTTTTCACGCAAAAAATGATACACCATCACACATTTCTTGTAGCCATTACTTTTCACGCAAAAAACGATAAACCATCACCGATTTTGTTGTAGCCATTACTTGTCACGCAAAAAATGATACACCATCACCCATTTCTTGTAGCCATTACTTTTCACGCAAAAAATGATAAACCATCAACGATTTGTTGTAGCCATTACGGTAAATGATAAACTATCACAAATTACCATTTCTTTTAGGCATTATTTTTCACGGTAAAATGATAAACTATATCACGAAGTTCCATTTCCATCAAGATAGTCCGCATTACTTTTTAATTTTGTTGAGATATATACCCCCACAACGGTCGTCTCCTCCTTAATTTATTGTGTAAACCCCCACAACGGTCATCTCCTCCTTAATTTATTGTGTAAACCCCCACCAACGTTCACCTCCTCCTTATTTTATTGTGTAAACCCCTACAACGGTCATCTCTCCCTTATAAACACCCACACGGCCATCCCTTGTGTCAATAGGTTCTGCCTCTCTTCTTCGTTCACATACACTTGATCCATTGCCATGGCTTCCACGTCTCGGACGCGGACCGGAAGGGGAAGGGGAAGGGGAAGGGGAAGGGGAAGGGGAAGTGGATCA
Organism: Lolium rigidum; assembly: GCF_022539505.1. Taxonomy (NCBI): domain Eukaryota; kingdom Viridiplantae; phylum Streptophyta; class Magnoliopsida; order Poales; family Poaceae; genus Lolium; species Lolium rigidum. The sequence continues at coordinate 65,213,995 of NC_061512.1, read as the reverse complement.
TCATCATTGCCACCACCACCGTCAACACTGCCATTAATCATAGAGGAGTTCTTCATCGTCGTCTATGAAGACCCTTTGGTCAAGAAGGTACGTACGCGTTCCCACATATATGATGCATGTGATTAATTATGGGCATGTTCTAAAAAACCTTTAATTTCAAACGATCGGCGCTCGATCTCTTTGCAGGCTCTCCCAAAAAAGTTTGCAGACTATCTTGACGGCCAGGAGCCAGCTAAGGTGTATCTGCGAGCAGCTGACTGTGGTCCTCGTCTCTGGACCGTGGAGGTCCTATTTGACGGTCAAGGCCGGATGTACCTCGACAAGGGCTGGGAGAAATTCGCCATCGCGCACGGTGTGGATTTCGGCTGCTTCGTACACTTCAAATATGAAGGCGATGATGTGCTCACAGTGAAGGTGTTCGACGGAACAATGTGCAGGAAGTACTACTACTCGGACGACGAAGATACTGACGATGAAAGCGACGACGACGTGAAGCCATGCATCCATCCCCTTTAGATAAGGGGATTATGACCAAGAATATATATGTAGCTTCATATGCATCGATTTAGAGATCTAACTATTTTCTATATATTATGCACATGTAAAAGATAATGTCGCATTTCCACTATTATTCGAGCACCACATCCTCCAAACGATGCCGATGCCGATATCGGCATGGTCAGAACGGCTATGCTCGCCGCCACTGCTAGGTCAACGTCGGGATGCACAATGTTTAGCATAAGAGTCACTTTAGATTAAGCTGCGAAAATAGTCACCTGCCACGGCGGTCATTGGCTGCGGAGGCCCCACAGAGCGGCAATATAATTTTCTATAAATAAATAGACGACCCACTGGTCATTGGCTGCAGCAGCCCCATAGAGCGGCCCCATTTGTCATTGGCAGCACCGTGTATACAATCAGGAAATAAAACGATCCACGCGTCAACGGTAGATGGATGGCTACCCGTCAGCACGAGACGGTCGAGAGGAACTGCCCTCTATGCAGCCCCACCTCGTGCAGCCCCACCCGTCGGATTAACGGTAACGGTAAGGCCTCTGACCTGACGGCAACCCGCGTCTTCGAGGGGTTTCAAACTAGAGGGAGGGGAAAGCTGAGGAAAAACTAACGAGCTGGGGAAAACTGAGTACAACTAACGAAGCAGGGGCACGAAAATAGAAATCCCTTGTTTTTTACTTTTTTTTGCAAACAATCATCATCCACACTATACATCTAATCCTTTGTTACAACAAGTCAGGTGAGATTGACAACCTCACTGTTTCGTTGGGGCAAAGTACTTTGGTTGTGTTGTGCAGGTTCCACATTGGCGCCGGAATCCCTGGTGTTGCGCCGCACTACATCTCGCCGCAATCAACCTTCAACGTGCTTCTTGGCTCCTCCTGTTTCGATAAACCTTGGTTTCTTTCTGAGGGAAAACTTGCCGCTGTACGCATCACACCTTCCTCTTGGGGTTCCCAACGGACGCGTGCTGTACGCGTATCAATCCCCGTCTTCATCATCATCGTGCCTACGGCCAGAAGTATCAGGATCCTGAGCATACCGGGGAGGATGACCACCAAAAGTGTAGAAGGAGGGATCAAAGTTCTGGAACATCTGATCAGAAATGGGAGGCATCTCCCAGTTAGGTGCATGTACAGGCTCCAACTCAGGGCCAGGAGGAGGAACAGGTGCATTCCTAGCAGCCATGAACTCATTTTGGCGCCTCCTCGTCTCCTGGTTCAAAACAAGACTTTGATGTGCAACATCATTGGTATTTTTGCACATCTGCCATAAGCTAGAGAAGAACCGTGAGAAACCATGCTGTGGGCGTCTAGAGTAGCTGGAGCTAGCAGGGTCATGGCGTTCCTTGGACCGGCGCTCAGAAGGCATCATGTCAGCGACGTCCGGTCTATCACCTTGGACAGGCACCTTGAAGGCTTCCATCTTGACCCGTTCACCTTGTGTATTCAGAGGTGCTTGCACAACCTTGTTGATGAGCAGCTGAAAGTACTGAGCATAGTTAGGAGTCATCCTTTCGCGAACACATCGCCTCAGTTCACAGTAGATGAGATCACATCCATCAATGAGTTTCCGGTGCTCAGGGTGGCAATAGTACATCAAGTTCAGATGGTATCCACGACATTCACTTGTATCGCCGGACTTGCTGATGAGAGTCTCACGGAATAGCTTGGCAAGTAGAAGGTAGGAGTAGTACATGCCAGAGATAGTGGGAGGTCCAGCTGTGGGTTCCTGAGGATAGCAGAAGGCAATGTCTCCTTTGGTGAACTTCTGCTGAGAATATAGCTTGAAACCACAAGCACGACCTCCAGCAAACCCCATGGCTTCACAGAAATCAAGATAGTTGCAAGTGTATTTCTCTTTGCCTGTCATCCAAGTCATAGTGCGAGCTGTATCATCATGGAAAAACACTGTGCAGTGAAATTGCCTCACCAGGATTGGACAATAGCACCCATCAGTAGGTGTCAGGCACATAAGCTCATACAACCCCATCCACCTCAAGGTCTCAACCACAAAGCGAAACTTGGTGGCTTCATGCATTGTAATAACATCCTTGATGGCCTTGGGCATAACAATGGTACCATTCTTCATGTGCTCTTTGGTATCATAGTACTCTTCCCACATCACTTGCCGTGTCTTGGTCCAGAAAAACTGATCTCCCCTTGTGTAAGTGGGTGCCTCAAAGCGATAGGGGTTGTCCTCTCTAAGCCTTCTCCATGCACCAACATGTACATCGCCAACATTGAACTCTGGCAATGTCTCATCATCTTCTTGTGTTGCATGTTTATCTCTCCTCTTGTTGGCAATTGACTTAGTTCTTCCAGATGAGGTGCCACTAGAAGGCACACGACCACTAGTACGGCGTGGTGGAGGCCCTGAATGCCTCCCTCTCTTGGCAGTAGTGCCACGATCCTCACCACTCCAATCTCCTGTGAATCAGAAAAATAGAGCGAGGATAGCAGTGGGGTAAGTGTACATGTCATCAGTATATTGGGAGGTCAAAAAAACATAGCATATATCCAAGTGTTTCGATGAGATTATGCGAAGAACTGGGCGATTCGGCGCACGGGCCGGTCAGACCGGACGACAGGCCGGACGAACCGGTTGCCAAGCCGGTCGACTGGGCGGCACGCCGGACCGGCCGGTTGAGAGGCCGATTGACCGAGCGGCACGCCGGACCGGCCAGTTGAGAGGCCGGTTGACCGGGCTATGAACCGGGTGCTGTCGACTTGTGATGTTTGCCCAGAAATTCAACCACAAAACCATCCAAAACTCATAAAATTGAACATATACTATATCAGTAGCACTACTAGGAATAAGCTTATAGCCGGATTTATTACCGCCGGCAAGTCCGTTTCAAGGTGGCCAGTGGTAAGTTACCGCCGGCAAGCTGGTTTAGGGTCGCCGGGGATAGACCCCTTACCGCCGGCAAGTCAGGAGTGAAACTGCCAGGGATAAATTGGACCGAGAGCACGCCGGGAGTAATGCACCGCTCGTGTGACCGAAGTTGAGCCAAATTTACCGCCGGCGGTTACAGTTGAAACACGCCCGGGACATTTCGTAGTTATTCCACCCACACCTACCACCCACGACCCAATCCCCACAGCACCCACACATCACACACCTCCACCCCCAATTAGGGCTGGACAAAAAGCTCAAAGCTCGGTGAGTTAAATGAGTGCTCGTTTCCTCGACTCGTTTGAGCTCGGTTCGTTTTGTTAACGAGCTGAGCTGAGCATCGGTTTTTGCTCATTAAGGTTAACGAGGTAAACAATCGAGCCGACTATGTTCGTGAGCTACTCGTTAAGATCGGTAACAAGATAGGTTTCACCAGTTTTGACTGCGAGTCACTTTAGTTATCTCAAATATTTGGCAGGAAGGGGCCAAGCAAAATAGTGTTCTTTAACCATGCTTGAAACTCCTACATTAGGATCTAAAAACCTAGGCTTCTTCGCTTCCTCACCATGTAATGCACACATGTTTGTTTTCCATTGCCTCCTTAACGAGCTGCTCGCGAGCGCTCGCAAGAACATAACGAGTCGAGCCGAACAATGATTTCAGCTCATTATTCTTAACGAGCTTAACGATTCGAGCCTTAATGATCACGAGCTTAACGAGCCGAGCCTTAACGATCCGAGCAGCTCGTTAGTCCACCCCTACCCCCAATCTGCGACCCGAGGGCTCCCGAACGGGTTCACGCGCCCCGCGCCCCGCGCCGTCCATGGCTCTCGTCGTGTACGCGTGAGCGGGGGATCTGTCTACCATCCGTGGCGGCGGGGCGGCGAGAGAGAGAGAGGCGGGCGGGCGGGGATGGAGGCGAGGCGGATCTCGGCGAGCTCCCGGCCGTGGAACGGCCGGCGGGTGGTGGCGAGGAAGCGGCCCAGGTAGGAGGCGCCCGTCAGCAGCGTCAGGAAGCTCCAGCGCAGGGAGATCAGCTCCCGCCGCGACCGCTCCTTCGCCATGAACTCCGCGCAGGAGCGCTTCCGCAACATTCAGCTGCAGGTCCGCCTTTGCCTTCCCCTATCTCTAGTCCCATTTCGTTTCTTTTTTCTTTCGGGTCACGCGTGCCTGCGGCGAGGTTTTGGCTTGCTGGGCGTGGGCGGATTAGCTTGGATTGGATTAGCTGTCAGGGAGTCTGGGTTTACTGGGCAGGGAAAACTCAGATCTTGTTATGCAGCTTTTGGGTTCAGTTTAGGGCATCGCTGATAGACATGTTACGATATCACATTACTAATTAGTATCCACTATCTGGGAAATTGTAGGGAAATTGTAGCAGAAAGCACTCTCTTTCTATCCCCTTCAGCTTTTAGAGAAAATGTTCGACTGTTTTTCAACTTTCAGCTGTTTAATTCAGTTGAACAGCTGTGTCTGCATGTTATTGTCTCTGTTATTTGAGTGGTGCGAAGGATCTTCATTCCTTCATGCACTGTATGATCGGTGGAAATTTTACAGACAAATCTTGTAACAATGATGAGCAGGTAAGTATTGAACTTGACTTTCAGTTCGTGGGTGCAGAAAACTCTGACATGTTATTTTAGGATAAAAGGGATACCCAACTTAATTAGCCTGACAGCACTTAATATTCAGTTCACCAGAAGAAGCACATACAGATGTTTGTTTAGATTTATGTTGGATCATAGTTCATATTAAATATTAGCTTGTTAATATTATCTTAATTTATGCTCAGCACAAATTAGTGAGTTGCACAAGTGGTTGAGCTAAATTTAGGTTTTATTTAGCTTGATCAATGTATAGTATGGATTGGAAGGAACTGTTCGTGTATTGCTTATATGCTGTAAAAGCCAATCATTTCCTAATGTGAAAGTTGGAGTGTTGAAATTCTATTTATTATTTATACACCATTTAGCCGTTGGTACTTGTAAGGTGTTAGTTATGTAATCCAGTTCAATATATTCATTTTAGCCTGCCAACTGCATGCATGTGAGGCTGTGCTGATGTGGGAAGATGCCATTGTAGTTCTTCCTACATCTGGTTCCTAATTATACACAGCCAGTTACTTTAGAGCATGGACTCGCTGTATTTGGTGGAAATCTGCTATGGACTCTTTAGTCCAGATTTAGATTCTTGGTTCAGAACAACGGCTTCATTTTGTTATTGCATAGACTTATTTTGTTTGTTACAGAGCAATGACTTAATTCTCGGGTTAGAACAGTGATAATTGTGATTTATGTAGCTCGTAGTACATGAGTTCAGTTGAATTTGCATATTATAGAGGACGCAATAATTTGACTATACAAATATGTAATGCTAATCACTGTGAGATGGCATTGGCGTAGCTGTATCTTAATTTCACTTTCATTGGTTCTGTAAAAGCTAAGGAAACCTATTATGTATCATTAGAATCTACAGTCTTCACATGTTACATGTCACAGTAGGATACAGAAACTTTGTCATGTTCACTTATCCAGTCCAATTACTAAAATTGCTTGCTCTCTCGTGTGAGTACATGCCCGCTCAACTAAGTAATATATCATGATGTAGGATGGAGGACCTCGTGTAGGTGCTGGCCTGATGTGGACGGAGGGGGACGGGGCGGGGGAGGAGCACGTCCTGATGTGTACGGAGGAGCACGTCTGAGCAAAATTGTAATATGAGCAAAATTGTAATTACTGTTCAGTTTAAATACAATTATGTAGAGAAACTTTGGATTGTATAGAATAAAGAGTGAATTTGTTTTTATTCTATATGAAGGTTTTCTGATTTCTTGTCAGTTTTTTTTTTTAAATCCTAAAATACATACCGCCGGCGGATTGGGATGTTTGCCGGTGGTAACTTAAAATACAGCTTGCGAGCTGGGAGGCGCCGGTGGTACCTATTACCGCCGGCGAGTTGGGAAAACCGCCGGGGGTATTTCCACCTTACCGCTGGCGCTTACGAATACGCCGGCGGTAGCACTTTACCACCGGCGAGGTGATCGCAGGCGAATAGCAATGTGCCGGGCGGTAGCAAATTCAGTGCGCCAGGGGTAAGCAAATTCCTAGTAGTGTAGAGTGGACTATATGCATAGTGTGGTGAAAAACACTCTAATGGCAAGAGGACTTACAAACCCTAACCCTAAGATTTCCTCAATTTTTCTCAAGGATGTGCAATGTGTGATGAGGACTAGGGAATAGAGGGAAAGGGAGAGCAATTTATCCAAAGACATGGTCCTCCTTGCTCAAGGAAGCAAGAAGAACACCTTGGTAGAGCTTGAGAGCCAAATCCCCAAGATCTCCCAAAATAGCTTGAGAGGGACCAAATCCTTTGGTGAAGATGTTCCAAGGGACCCGATCTATGATTTGGTGGAGTTTGGGAGGATTCTAATGGTGGGAAGACCCTAGGAAGAGGTGGGGATGAAGGGGGCGGCGGCAATGGTGTGTGGGGTGGAGGGGGGGATGTGAGGAAGAAGAACCCCCAAGGGGTAACCTCCTCCCACTTAACCAGCCGCACGGCCGGTTGGACGCCCGGTCGACCGGGCCAGGCGCCGAATGGCCCGACGCGGAGGCCGGTCCGACCGGGCCAGTGACCGGCTAGAGTCTTTTTGCCCAGTTTTGTCTCATTTTGCCTCGTTTTGCCCCCTTTTTGTGTGTGTAAATGTGTATGAATGCTCAGATGATGACATGTACATATAGATAGATAGACGATGATGAGATGAGCATAGACATGGGGTTGGAAACACAAAGTTCTCTAGGCATACCCATTGGAGTGAAATCCAAACAAGATAGAAATAGCAACAATGGGCATGATTCGAAGTATATCAAGAACCATAAAACATTTTGAAATAGTTTTTGCAGTAAGATCATTTAGCCTTATATAGTCAAATCAAGTTGTAATTGAGGCTCAATGAGGGGCGGGGGATTACTCCCCCTATGTGAAAGAAAGCGCAAATGTCATGAGACCTCGAAGAGACATGCTTGGGTCCATATAATGACATTGGGTCTATTTATGTTGCACACATAGGTATGCATCATACCAAGGCATGGTAAGATGACTATCCCCATATGTGTTGTGCCTCTAAGCTAGATAGCAAGATAAATGCAAGAATATAGTGCAAGAAGTTATTCAATCTAAGTTTTTAGGATCAAGAATACTAAGTTCTCCTCTCAAGTTAACAAACCGGGCTTCATCCAAAGGCTTAGTGAAAATATCCGCCAATTGGCAGGTTGTCCCCACATGAGTGAGATCAATATCCTTATTGGCAACATGGTCACGTAGGAAGTGATGGCGAATGTCAATATGTTTGGTGCGACAATGTTGAACCGGGTTATTGGCGATCTTAATTGCACTTTCATTGTCACAAATAAGAGGCACCGTACCAAGAGACACACCATAGTCTTTCAAGGTTTGCTTCATCCATAACAATTGAGTGCAACAAGATGCCGCGGATATGTATTCGGCTTCGGCGGTGGATAAAGCGGTGGAGTTTTGTTTCTTGGATGACCAACTCACCAATGACCGACCAATAAATTGGCAAGCCCCGGAGGTAGACTTACGGTCAACCTTATCACCGGCCCAATCGGAATCCGAATAGCCAATGAGTTCAAAGGTTGACCCCTTTGGATACCATAGCCCGAGAGTAGGAGTGAGAACAAGGTATCTTAGAATCCGTTTGACCGCCATTAAATGGCTCTCCTTAGGAGCAGATTGAAAACGAGCACACATCCCTACACTTAGCATGATATCCGGCCTAGAGGCACAAAGGTAGAGCAAGGATCCTATCATGGAGCGGTATACCTTTATGTCCACATCCTTCTCACCTTCACATGAGCCAAGTTGCCCCTTTATGGGCATGGGTGTCTTCATTGGGCTTGCATTGGTCATGTTGAATTTCTTGAGCACGTCCTTCACATACTTTTCTTGAGAGATGAAGGTGCCTTTTGCAAGTTGCCTCACTTGGAAGCCTAGGAAGAACTTCAACTCTCCCATCATGGACATCTCAAATTTCCTAGTCATCAATAGCTCAAAAGCTTTGTTATGATTGGGGTTAGTTCCACCAAAGATAATATCATCAACATATATTTGACATATAAATAAGACACCCCCTTTAACCCGCTTGGTGAAAAGGGTGGAATCGACCGTACCCATGCAAAACCCATCATGTAGTAAGAAATCCCTAAGGAACTCATACCAAGCACGTGGAGCTTGCTTGAGACCGTAGAGTGGCTTATGGAGTAAGTGCACGTGGTTGGGTCGGCATGGGTCTTCGAAACCCGGGGGTTGAGCCACATATGCGGTTTCTTTTAGGGGACCATTCAAAAATGCACTTTTCACATCCATTTGAAATAGTTTGAAATTGTGGAAGGATGCAAATGCAAGCAAAAGACTAATAGCTTCAAGACGGGCTACCGGCGCAAAGGTATCCTCAAAATCCATACCTTCTATTTGGCAAACCCTTTCGCCACTAACCTTACTTTGTTTCGTATGACAATGCCATTCTCATCTTGCTTGTTCTTGAATATCAATTTGGTCCCAATAACATTGATGTGGTGATCCTTGGGTCTCTCAACTAGAGACCATACTTCATTACGAGTGAAACACTCCAATTCTTCTTGCATGGCAATTACCCAATCCGGATCAACCAAGGCTTCATGTACCTTGAGTGGTTCAAAACTAGACACAAAAGCATGGTGTTGACAATAAGTGATAAGTAATGCATGGTGTCTACGAGTTACCACTCCTCTTGAGATGCTACCAAGGACTTGATCTACTTTCATGTCACTTGCCCTTGTAGCGGCCTTGATCTTCCGAATGGTTCCTTCATGATCAATGAATTCATCTCTTGCTAGTACTTGATCATGAGGGAGCACTTGAGCTTGATCATGAGTTGAGGATGTCTCTTGATCATCATCATGGTCTTGCTCAGTGGAATGAGGGCTTCCTTCTTGTTCTTCGGAATGTGACTCATTGATGTCTACGGGTGCTTCTATTCTTGTAGACAATGTTGGGCCTCCAAGAGCAGAGGTTTGTAGAACAGCAGCAAGTTTCCCTTAAGTGGATCACCCAAGGTTTATCGAACTCAGGGAGGAAGAGGTCAAAGATATCCCTCTCATGCAACCCTGCAACCACAAAGCAAGAAGTCTCTTGTGTCCCCAACACACCTAATAGGTGCACTAGTTCGGCGAAGAGATAGTGAAATACAGGTGATACGAATAAGTATGAGCAGTAGTAACGGCGCCAGAAAAGTGCTTGCTGGCGTGCAGTTGATGGTAGTAATATTGCAGGAAATAAAGATGCAGTAAAACAGTAAACAAGCAGCGATAGCAGTATTTAGGAACAAGGCCTAGGGATCATACTTTCACTAGTGGACACTCTCAACATTGATCACATAACAGAATAAATAAATAGATAGATGCTAGACTCTACACCCTCTTGTTGGATGATGAACACCACTAACTGTGTAGGATTACACGAACCCTCAATGCCGGAGTTAACAAGCTCCACAATATTCAATGTTCATATTTAAATAACCTTAGAGTGCATAACGAGATCAACATAACCAAACCAAGTACTAACATAGCATGCACTGCTGTCACCTTCACGCTACGAAAGGAGGAATAGATCACATCAATACTATCATAGCAATAGTTAACTTCATAATCTACAAGAGATCACAATCATAGCCTACGCCAAGTACTACACGATGCACACACTCGTCACCATTACACCGTGCGGGAGGAATAAACTACTTTAATAACATCACTAGAGTAGCACACGGATAAATTGTGATACAAAACACATTGCAATCATAAAGAGATATAAATAAGCACTTCACTATGCCATTCATAATGAGTGAATAAGTATTACGTGAAATATAGCCTAAGAGACCCACACGGTGCACACACTTGTCACCTTTACACACGTGGGACAAGGAGTCTCCGGAGATCACATAAGTAAAATCCACTTGACTAGCACAATGACATCTAGATTACAAGCATCATCATATGAATCTCAATCATGTAAGGCAGCTCATAAGATTATTGTATTGAAGCACATAGGAGAGAGATTAACCACATAGCTACCGGGACAGCCCCGAGCCTCGATGGAGAACTACTCCCTCCTCATGGGAGACAGCAGCGTTGATGAAGATGGCGGTGGTGTCGATGGAGGAGCCTTCCGGGGGCACTTCCCCGTCCCGGCGGCGTGCCGGAACAGAGACTCATGTCCCCCAGATCTTGGCTTCGCGATGGCGGCGGCTCTGGAAGGTTTCTCGTACCGTGGCTTTTTCGTATCGAAGTTTTAGGTCAGGGACCTTTATATAGGCGAAGAGGCGGAGTCGGAGGGTCAACAAGGCGACAACACAACAGGGGGCGCGGGCCCCCCTTGTCCGCGCCAGGGTCATGTGTGGTGGGCCTGTGGCCCCCCTCTGGCCTCTCTCGGGTGTTCTGGATGCTTCCGGGGATTCTAAGATGCTGGGCGTTGATTTCGTTCGATTCCGAGAATATTTCCTTACTAGGATTTCTGAAACCAAAAACAGCAGAAAACAGCAACTAGCCCTTCGGCATCTCGTCAATAGGTTAGTTCCGGAAAACGCATAAATATGACATAAAGTATGCATAAAACATGTAGATATCATCAATAATGTGGCAACTATTACAACTACCTTGAAATACTACTCAACATGAAATTTAAAGACAACCATAAGGCTCCTACCGGTTGCCACAATACAATAATGATCATCTCATACATATTCATCATCACATTATGGCCATATCACATCACCAAACCCTGCAAAAACAAGTTAGACGCTCTCTAATTTGGTTTGCATATTTTACGTGGTTTAGGGTTTTCGATATAGATCTAATCTACCTACGAACATGAACCACAACGTTGATACTAATGTTGTCAATAGAAGAGTAAATTGAATCTTTACTATAGTAGGAGAGACAGACACCCGTAAAGCCTCTTATGCAATACAAGTTGCATGTCGAACGAGGAACAAGTCTCATGAACGCGGTCATGTAAAGTTAATCCGAGCCGCTTCATCCCACTATGCCATAAAGATGCAAAGTACTCAACTAAAGATAACAAGAGCATCAACGCCCACAAAACCATTGTGTTCTACTCGTGCAACCATCTAAGCATAGACACGGCTGCGATACCACTTCGTAGGATAACGTTGCATAGAAAACAAAAAATTTCCTACCGCGAACACGCAATCCAAGCCAAGATGCAATCTAGAAGACGGTAGCAACGAGGGGGTATCGAGTCTCACCCTTGAAGAGATTCCAAAGCCTACAAGATGAGGCTCTTGTTGCTGCGGTAGACGTTCACTTGCCGCTTGCAAAAGCGCGTAGAAGATCTTGATCACGATCGGTTCCGGCGCCACGAACGGGCAGCACCTCCGTACTCGGTCACACGTTCGGTTGTTGATGAAGACGACGTCCACCTCCCGTTCCGGCGGGCAGCGGAAGTAGTAGCTCCTCTTGAATCCGACGGCACGACGGCGTGGTGTCGGTGGCGGTGGAGAACTCCGGCGGAGCTT
>NC_061512.1:65155982-65201897 GCF_022539505.1 Lolium rigidum | reverse complement strand
GGGATGAGTTAGAAACCGTCCCGGACTCTGTAATTTGTACGAAACGAAACCCTCGGCTCCACCTCCTATATAAAGGGGGAGTCGAGGGACGAAGAGATCATCGAATCATTGTCTACAAACCCTAGTTTTCATAATCGTCGAGTACTTTTCGGCTGAAACCTTCGAGATCTACTTGCCCTCTACTTCAAACTAAACCCTAAGCCTACAATCCATAGGCATTGACAAGTTGATACCTTGTCAGCCGGCGAAGCTAAGGGAAAAAGAAGTTCGGCTGGAGGTTACGCGCATGCATCCGCGAGACGCGCCGGCGAGACCCCAATACGACTCGCTCAAATACATCTTCACTATTTCTTCATGATGGAGATAGCAGGTTGATAAGGACGCATCGATCCTGCATATACAACATAGTCTCACGGTCAACCAAATCTTTCGGCTGCTTGGTCGGTGTATCTTCGTTGGCCTCCAGGATCATCAGACACGCGACGGTTCGCGAACCTTGGCAGCGCAGCGACACAATGGAATACTCGATAGCGACTTGGCGACCGCAATGCAGCTGAATAAAATCCGACCCGATCGCCGGCCAAGTGCCGCTCATCGTCCGACGCAAAGATTATCAGATGGAAAATCTTCGACTACTCTGCTCAGACGACCGCGCCCGCCATCGCGCATTCTTCTTGCTCGGGGGCTCGCCTGCCGCGGACCCGACATTACGAACCCGATATATTCGGATGCTCACCCGCCACGGATCGGCCATGTCAACCGCGTCCTTTTCATCGGCTGAGTCAGCCAGGTGCCGCGTGGATTATCTTCGAACTATTGCGGTTACTCCCATCGGGAGCGCTAGTTCGTTGGAATTCAAGAAGATTTAAAGACTATTACTCCCATCGGGAGCGCCGGTTCGCTGAAATTGCTCAGGTGCCGCGTGGATTATCTTCGAACTATTGCGGTTACTCCCATCGGGAGCACTAGTTCGTTGGAATTCAAGAAGATTTAAAGACTATTACTCCCATCGGGAGCGCCGGTTCGCTGGAACCCGAGAAGACGTGAAGACTATTACTCCCATCGGGAGCGCCGGTTCGCTGGAACCCGAGAAGACGTGAAGACTATTACTCCCATCGGGAGCGCCAGTTCGCTGGATCCCGAGAAGACATGAAGACTATTACTCCCATCGGGAGCGCCGGTTCGCCGGTCCCTTGAAGATTCGACTGGGCTAACGGTCCCTTGAAGATTCGACTGTGCTCACGGTCCCTTGAAGATTCGGCTGGGCTAACGGTCCCTTGAACATTTGAATGTGCTCACAGTCCCTTGAAGATTCGACTGTGATCACAGTCCCTTGAAGATTCGACTGGGCTCACGGTCCCCTAAAGATTATTTCGGAGACCTTGCTCTTTTCCTTTGCTATAGATGCCTCAAAGAGTGCCGCAAATAGCAAGGATCATGAAGCAACGGGGACCTTGCTCTTTTCCTTCGCTATAGATGCCTCAAAGAGTGCCGCAAATAGCAATGATCATGAAACAAACAAGGACGCTCGACCTTTCCCTCGCTACGAGATGCCTCTACGAGCGCCGTAAATAGCAAGAGTCCGGAAATACATATAAAACAACCCACGTTCGATATTTTACTTATGGAAATATCAAGGAACAACGGGCTCATCGGCAGAGTTAGTGCTTCCGATACGAGTCGGGAGCTGCTTTGTCAGAACATACATCGGTTGAAAGCAAAGTTGCACATACAACGGGTTTAGCAAGACCTGCAACACGAGATGATCACTCAAACAATTTGCTGACCAACGAATACACATACGCTTAAACGGGCAATTAAGATTTGCTCCTTCAAAATTTGCCAACGGCATTGACACGGTAAAAGTGCATATATATGTACCTACCGAAAAACTTACAAACAATGGCATCAACGATGCTCAAAGGTGCATTGAGGATTGCCCCTTGAAATATACAACAATGTGTCAACGGCACCTGAAGAAAACTATAAACATCGAGTTTCTCGACTTGAGTCTACTCACGGTTGCAAGCATCAGTGCCCAGCCTCGGGGGCTACTTCCATCGGGAGCGCTGGACGCGCACCCGATAAAATTATCGGTTCCTCAGGGCCATCATCTCAATCATCGGCTCCTCAGGACCATCATCTCAATCATCGGCTCCTCAGGGCCATCATCTCAATCATCGGCTCCTCAGGGCCATCATCTCAATCATCGGCTCCTCAGGGCCATCATCTCAACCATCGGCTCCTCAGGGCCATCATCTCAATCATCGGCTCCTTAGGGCCATCATCTCAATCATCGGCTCCTTAGGGCCATCATCTCAATCATCGGTTCCTCTGGGATATCATCTGAATCATCGACTCCTCTATCTATGGCATCATCAGAGTCATCGGCATCAAGTTCTCGGACCTTGAAAAAGTCTACGGTGTTTGACTTAGCATTTTTTACACCCTATACATAACTATTTCATATTTATCTACAGGCTCGGGCGCTACTCCCATCGGGAGCGCTAGTCGCGCACCCGATAAAAAATATGGCAACCTCGCCAACAAAGAAGAATAAAGTTGAAGACATCGGCATCAACAATCAAGATCTTCGAGTAGTACAACTTGAGTCTATGCGTGGCTGCAAGCACCCGCCCATAGACTCAGGTCCAGCAAGCTCCTTCATCCGCAACCTCCTTGCCCGCGCCGGCCACGCCAGCCATCATCACCTCGACGCTGCCGGCGGAGCGGCCAGCACAGAGCCACCTTGGCGGGTCCGGCGCCACCAGCACCGGCGAGAGGCGCTGGCGCACAGGGATGGTGCCGAAGTAGACGCGGTGGCTGCCGAACTCGATGATGCGGCCGTTCTTGGGGAAGATGCCGCCGTTGGCGAAGCAACCCGCGTTGTCGTTGATGAAGTCCATGGAGTAGAAGCGCTGGATGAGCGCAGACACTGTCCGCTCGCCGGCGACCTCGAGGATGCCCGCCCGAATATGAACTCCAGCAAGCGCCACTTCATGCCCCACGGTGGGCACCAACTGTCGTCGTGGTGAACAGACAGATGCCATAGGATGGCTTAAGTTGGGGCCGAATGGACGCAAGAGGATTCGGGGGAGGGTTTGTGATTAGATGGGATGAACTTCCGGATGGATTCCTCAAGAACTTAGCCAAGGCTAGAGGTTGAAGAAGAAAGACATAAGGAAGAACTCGCTCTAGATCATCTTCTTTATTGATCTCCACAAGTTACAAGTTTCTCAGTACATGTGTTCGTCTATGCCTACACCTCTTCGTCCGTGCCCGTGATGAGGGCTGCCCCCTCTCCTTATATAGGGGAGAGGGTGGCTTACAGGGCAAGAAACCCTAATGGCATCTTTGACTAGACAAACTACTTTACAAAGCTACTTTAATCATAGATGACACCGGGGTCTCCTTTAATCGAGGAGGCTGACGTCCTCCGGCTTCTTTGATCGTCATCCTCCTCTTTATCGTCAGCCCTTCGTTTAAAGCCACTTTGCTTAGCTCATCTTTGTCTTCTAGCTCTGGAGAGAATCTTTGACCAGTCCTGCCGACTTGCTCTTCTTTCCGGTAAACCGGTGTCTCCTTTATCCGGTTCCGGCATACCCCTCTTGGGGATACCGGCTTAGCCTCACTTAGCCAAATTCTTTAACTTCGTGTTCCGGTACGAACATGAAACCAGTATCTTCATGGCTCAAACCATCCGGTTTGGCATGCCTTTGGCATGCCGGGGTCATCCCCCCAACAGCTTGGATCTTACACCTGGCCTCACACCAAAGGAAGTGTGGACGGGAAAGCTTGCACCTGGTTGGCAACAAGGATAAGGTCTCTTATGGGAAAAGTAACGCACCTCTGCAGAGGATACTGAATTGTAGCTGTCACTCCCTGTTCCGGGAAGGGAAGCTGCGAACGCGGCAGGAAAGGAACTCCATGAAGTTCTGGTCAACCTGTGAAGACTGACGGGCATAGTTTTCAGAATAAAATAAACCTTTTGAAGAAATGTTTATGAAAACTTGCATTGGCCTATGACTTTCTGGTATATGGCTGTAGTTAGTGCATGATACACCTTTCCTAATATGAACTTGCTGAGTACGCTCGTACTCATTCCCTCCCATTTGAACCCCCTTCTTAGATCAAGGCATCGAAGGAGAAACTACCGTGGAACTCGAAGACAAAGGAGTCAACTGTAACAAGATGAAGAATCCAATCAAAGAAGTCAATGGAGTCAACTTCTGCATCAACTAGAGTGGAAACTTAGACTAGTAATAGAAGGGAATCTTTCCCTAATCCTAGCACCTAAGTAGCTAGATTTCTATAGCAAGCCAAGTAGCTCTTGAACTTGAGTTAGCAATAAGATAGACTATGAGTCGTTCTTCTAGAGCTTTATTTGAAGTTTTACCTCACTGTAAAGTAGGAGGTTGTGTTGATCTTATGTAAACAGCTCGTGTGTACTTCTATAGACATACCTTGGACTCGCATATGTTTCTGTTGTACCACTCTGAGAGATGTAATATGAGTGGAACGGTGTTTCACTTGTGTTATGTCAACGACTTGTGTACTACACCATGCAGTGGTACGCTGGGTCACCACAACACGGTAGGCGGCGGCGAAGACGGGACGACGTACGAGGCGGAGACGGAGAGGGCGGCGACGTCGACGGAGAGAAGGCGGCGACGGCGACGGCAAGGCGGCTGCAGAGAACGGCGGAGACGAAGATGAACCGAGGCAGAGATCGAGCGGAGAACAAAGTAAACCGCCCATCGCGCGCGCGCGTTTAAACAGGGACCCCCCTTTAGTCGCGGTTGGTGTCCCCAACCGCGACTAAAGGGGTACCTTTAGTCGCGGTTGGCCACATCAACCGCGACTAAAGGGTATTTTTCACCCGAATTTCGTTTCCTGCGGAAAAATACCCTTTAGTCGCGGTTGGCGAGGCCAACCGCGACTAAAGGTATTTTTCAAAATACTTTTCTTTTTCAAAATCTTAAAAATACAAATAATATATCAAAAAAATCAGAAAAATAAAAGTAATTCAATTCAAAATCTAAAATATGGAAATAATATATCAAAAAATTCAGAAAAATAAAAATAATTCATTTAAAAATCTTAAAAATACAAATAATATATCAAAAAATTCAGAAAAATAAAACTAATTCATTTCAAAATCTGAAAAATACAAATAATATATCAAAAAATCAGAAAAATAAAAATAATTCATTTAAAAATCTTAAAAATACAAATAATATATCAAAAAATAAAGAAAAATAAAACTAATTCATTTAAAATCTTAAAAATACAAATAATATATCAAAAAATTCAGAAAAATAAAACTAATTCATTTCAAAATCTTTCCGCCTCCCTCTTCGCACCAATTCTTCCCACCAGTTCTTCCTGGCCGCCTCTGTCTTTCCGCCGGCTCCGGCCCCTTTTCCCGCCTCTGTCTTTCCGCCGGCCCCTCTTCCCGCCTCTGTCTTCCGAAGATGTCGTAGGCCGTGTGCACCGACGACATCTTCGAGAAGTTGCGCCACGGGAGATTTTCCAACCCTTTACCCAACATTGTTAGAGGAGATGAAGTCTTTCAGGGGCTTGCAGGAAAATTTTCCCGAGGAGCAACTTCCGAAGATGTCGTAGGGCGTGTGCACCGACGGCATCTTCGAGAAGCTGCGCCACGGGAGATTTTCCAACCCTTTACTTCATCCATGGGGATGAAACTCTCCCTACCTGCTAGGTTGACTTGTTGGTCTGCTTGCCAAGGCGTATCGATGCTCCTTTTATAGGCACGGCGCCGCTTCGGCTTTGGCTTGTTCCTCCGATAGGGCGTCGTGCACTACATGCTTTATCTCATCGAGCAGTGCGTCCACCCACGCGTTCTTATCCTGCCGACAGCTTTAGTCACGGTTGCACCCTCCAGCCGGGACTAAAGCTTACCCAAACATCCTTATCCCACCGACAGTTTTCATAGATGACACAAAAACCACCTTTAGTCCCGGTTGCACCCACCAGCCGGGACTAAAGCTTACCCAGACGTCCTTATCCCACCGACAGTTTTATTAGATGATACAAAACCACCTTTAGTCCCGGTTGCACCCACCAGCCGGGACTAAAGATTAGATGACCAGCTCTGGATTCCCCTTCTTCCCGCCATTTCTTCCCTGTCTTCCCGCCTCTTTCTTCCCCCGCCTGCGCTACCCTCAGTTCGAGCCACGAGCGCCGCCCGACGACAGCGACAACAGCAGCGACGACTACCAGTACAACGGCGGCGGCTATGAAGACTACGAGTATGCATATTATACGCCTAGGCAGGAGTATGACTAAATCACTCCAAATTTCATGTATCATCAGTGGTATCTCAAATCAATCGAATCATTCGAAAATGGACACCAAATACATCACGGGTAATATAATTCACATGATCCATTCAATAAAGTTTGGTACAATAAATTATTACACATCATTTCTTCCCTTGTGTCCCTGCTTGCTTACGATTGTGTCGTATCCATGGAGCATCCTCATCATTTAACTTAATGCTTGGGTCGGTGTTCACTTTGAAGGGCGGAATTTCAGCAAACATATTATAATCTTCTGACATGTCTGTCTTGTCCTCCACTCCCACGATGTTTCTTTTCCCTGAAAGAACAATGTGGCGCTTTGGATCATCGCATGATGTACTGATCGTCTCTTATCTTTCCGTTTCCTCGGTTTGCTACTCATGTCCTTCACATAGAAAACCTGAGCGACATCTTTCGCTAGGACGAATGGTTCGTCAAGGTAACCAAGATTGTTGAAATCCACCATTGTCATTCCGTATTGCTGGTCCACCTTTACCCCACCTCCCGTTAGCTTGAACCATTTGCACCGGAACAAAGGGACCTTAAAGGAGGGTCCATAGTCAAGTTCCCATATCTCCTCTATGTAACCATAATATGTGACCTTTTGCCCATTTTCGGTTGCTTGCATCAAAGCGGACACCACTGTTTTGGTTGGTGCTCTTTTTATCTTGGGCGATCGTGTAAAATGTATTCCCATTTATCTCGTACCCTTGGAAAGTCGTTATAGTCGAAGATGGTGTCTTGGCCAACATGTACAGCTGATCTACAACATCAATGTCATTCATTAAATGTTTTCTCAACCAACGCCGAAAGTCTCCATGTGGGCCTTCCTAATCCGGGATTCGGGCTTCCCCGGGTTGTCCGAGCGTAAAATATTCTTGTGTTTCTCAAAGTACGGAGCCACCAAGCTGGAATTGGTCGAACTGTGTGGTGTGCTTCAGTCATAGAATGGCCGTCCATACATATCGTTGATTTCCTTCCGATCGTGCCTTTTCCACTTAGTCTCCCCTCGTGCCGCGATCGAGGAAGACCAATCGGCTTAAGATCAGGAACAAAGTCAACACAAAACTCAATTACCTCCTCATTTACATAGCCCTTGGCGATGCTTCCTTCTGGTCTAGCACGGTTACGAACATATTTCTTTAATACTCCCATGAACCTCTCGAAGGGGAACATACTGTGTAGAAATACATGACCGAGAATGGAAATCTCTTCGACTAGGTGAACCAGGAGGTGCGTCATAATATTGAAGAAGGATGGCGGGAACACCAACTCGAAACTGACAAGACATTGGACCACATCGTTTTGTAACCATGGTAGAACTTCTGGATTGATTACCTTCTGAGAGATTGCATTGAGGAATGCACATAGCTTCACAATGGCTACTCGAACATTTTCCGGCAGGAGCCCCCTCAAAGCAATCGGAAGCAATTGCGTCATAATCACGTGGCAGTCGTGAGACTTCAGGTTTTGGAACTTTTTCTCCGCCATGTTTATTATTCCCTTTATATTGGACGAGAATCCAGACGGGACCTTCGTACTGCTCAGGCATTCAAAAAAGATGACCTTCTCTTCTTTGGTCAGAGCATAGCTGGCACGACCTTGAAACCATTCCGGATGCCGGTCATCAGGGTCTTTCAAACGTTGCTGGTCCTGCCGTGCTTCCTTTGTATCATTTGTCTTCCCATACACGCCCAAGAAGTTTAGGAGGTTCACGCAAATATTCTTCGTAACATGCATCACGTCGATTGCAGAGCGGACATCTAGGACTTTCCAATATTCTAGCTCCCAGAATATAGATTTCTTCTTCCACATGGGTGCGTGCCCGTCAGCTCCCTTCGGAACTGATTGTCCGTCAGGACCCTTTCCAAAGATGACTTTCAAATCCTTGACCATATCAAATACCTCAGCACCAGTGCGTTCCGCGAGCTTCGGCCGGTGATCTGCCTTGCCGCTGTAATGCTTGCCTTTCTTTCTTACTGGACGAATTTTCGGAAGAAATCGACGATGCCCAAGGTACACGTTCTTCTTACAATTTGGCAAATGTACACTTTCAGTCTCATGTAAGCAGTGCGTGCATGCATTGTATCCCTTATTTGACAGTCCCGAAAGGTTACTAAGAGCAGGCCAATCGTTGGTGGTTACGAAAAGCAACGCTCGTAGGTCAAATTCCTCTTCTTTGTGCTCATCCCACACATGGACACCAGGTCTGCCCCACAACTGTAAAAGTTCATCAACTAATGGCCTTAGGTACACATCAATGTCGTTGCCGGGTTGCTTCGGACCTTGGATGAGCACTGGCATCATAATGAACTTCCGCTTCATGCACAACCAAGGAGGAAGGTTGTAGATGCATAGAGTCACGGGCCAGGTGCTATGGCCGGAGCTCTGCTCGCCAAAAGGATTCATGCCATCTGTACTTAGACCAAATCTTATGTTCCTTGCGTTAGCTGCAAAATCTTTGAACTCTCTGTCGATCTTTCTCCATTGCGTTCCATCTGCGGGGTGTCTCAACTCCCCGTCCGACTTACGATCCTCTTTGTGCCATCGCAACAACTTGGCATGCTCTTTGTTCCCGAGCGAGACGTTTCAACCGTGGTATTATAGGAGCATACCACATCACCTTGGCGGGAACCCTCTTCCTGGGTTTCTCGCCCTCAACATCGTCACCGGGGTCATCGCCTCCGATCTTATAACGCAATGCGGTGCATACCGGACATTCATTCAAATTCTCGTATTCACCGCGGTAGAGGATGCGATCGTTGATGCATGCATGTATCTTCGAACCTCTAAACCTAGAGGGCGAGACAACCTTCTTTGCTTCGTACGTACCGGCGGGCAACTCGTTATTCTTTGGAAATATATTCTTCAACATTTTCAGCAAGTTTTCAAATCCCGAGTCAGCTACACCTTCATGTGCCTTCCATTTCAGCAAATCCGGTGTGCAGCCCGGCTTTTTCAGACCATTATCGCATCCGGGGTACAGCGACTTTTTGTGATCCTCTAACATGCGATCCAAATTCTCCCTCTCCTTTTCGGTTCGCAGCGTCTCCGTGCATCAGCAATGGTCCGACCAAGATCATCAACGGGCTCATCACGTGCCTCTTCTTCACCTTCCCCTTCACCTTCCCCTTCACCTTCAGACATCCTCCATGAAAGTATCACCGAAATGATCAAGATAGTTTTCATTGATGAAATCATCCCCTTCTTCATCTTCTTCCATTATAACCCCTCTTTCTCCATGCTTGGTCCAACAATTATAGTTTGGCATGAAACCGTGCCGAAGCAGGTGCAGGTGAACTTCTCTTGAGGAAGAGTAACCCTTCTGATTCTTACAGTCAACACATGGATAGATAACAAAACCCTTCTGCTTGTTCACATTAGCCACTACGAGGAAATCTTTCAAACCCGTAGTGAACTCGCCGGAGAGTCGGTTACCGTACATCCATTGCCGATTCATCTGCATTATTATAATATAAAATATATAATTAACCATCATGCATTTGTTAAACTAACTAGCTACAAACAATAGAAATTAAACAATGAACTACACACATGCATATTTTATCAATGACACATATGAAAGGTTCAAGTTGCTAACCGCGATCGAGGAGGAAAAAATAAATGAGGAAGCTCAAGTGTGGCTCCGACACTTCATATCATGTTTGTTTCATGCTCTTGGGGCATTTCATCAAACACTTTGTGTGCATAAGAGGAGCCAAAAGCAAACCTAACACCCCCTTGTGAAGTTTGTGAAGAGAAGTGGCACCAAATGGCTAAGTGCAGTGGGCTGAACGGTATATATATGGGTGGGGCTTTAGTCGCGGTTGGCCTGCCTTCGGGCACCTTTAGTCGCGGTTGGCCAGGCCAACCGCGACTAAAGCTCCTACCGTCGACCAGCTGGCCACCGAGCGCCCTGGGCCCAGGCCTTTGGTCGCGGTTCGCCTCCCGAACCGCGACTAAAGACTCCATTAGTCGCGGTTCCTATATTTTCGCGACTAATGGGGCTGGACGGAAGCCTCTTTTTCTACTAGTGCCATAAGTGCTCCATAAGCTACATAATTGTAAATAACCATACTCTGATAGGATGCTAGGAAGAGACAATACAAATTGCTTGGAGATTACATACTAAAAAACCCAAAATGCCTATCTAACCCAAGTTCAGATGAGCTCGTTTGCTACACCGTCCATTCCCTTTGAGATTGGTGGTATCTTTCGGTACAGCGTGGCGTATGTCAATTCATCATTGGTATTAGATAAGTAGTGCCAAACAATAGAAACTAGATGATACCCCGCGCATTGCTGCGGAAATGTTTGTTATCTCTAAGATTTAATAACAGCATTAAGAAAAGCAACATCACCAATTTAGTTTGGAAGAAACCAATTGTATGCGAATACCACAACATAGTTGTTGCGAAACTGCAAACCAAGATATATCATACGGAGTAGATGATTCAATGGAAATACAAATCTTGGGGACAAATAGCAAGAATTATTTTTATATGTATATAGTTTCAACTGAGACATAAGTTTTTTAAATATATACTCTATATAGCTATTGCTATTTTCTGGATAGAGATGAAGCAGGTTTCCCAAAAGGATATGTCTGTTTCGTTCTCCACAACTCGCAGTAGACATGAATCGGAAGTTTGAGGCTCTAGAAATGATACACCTCATGTGTTGCTCCACTTGGCATCTGTCATCTTAACACTGAAAAAAAAACATGATAACCTTTGAGAACACTGACTGCAAACAAACAGACTAAATTCATAAACATAGAAAATCTTTGCTTCATCTACAGGTTTATAATAGTCAATCCATATAACTACTATACTATTTGGGAACAAACATCTTTTTTCTCAGAATTTTGAGATCTTTTGAGAATTAATCTGGGGCTGACACGTATGTGTTTTGGATTGTTAGTTTTTGCTAGGTTTTGTCTGTGTACAGTTTTGGTGCCCTCTTAGAATTTGGGGTGGCTAAGGGTTCACATTTTGTCTGGCACTTTTATTTGTTTTCTTTCAGGGATGTTCCGTGTGCTTCTAGCGATGGATTGGCTTGGGATTTTGGGTCGGTCAAAGCGGCGCTGCTTCGTTTCTGTCCCCTCTGGACTCTCTTTCCATCCTATTTTTTATCTCTTCTTTCTATCTCTCAGTTCCTATCCCTCCCCTACCGGAGCTCCTCCCGAGCTCGCTCATGCGGTCATGCCTCGATTTCTCCATGCCTAGAGCTCTCCTGCTTGGAAGGAAGCTGCGGGAGGGGTCTTGGTTTTCTGATTTTGATGTGGTTTTCGGTCTTCTCTGTGGTGCCGCTGCGGTAGGAGACTCACTCTGGCCAGCCACGCCACTTCCCTTCGCCCGCCGGCGCCAGCAGTCCGGTTTGCCTCCCCCGAGCCCACAGGATTCCCGGACGATCGGAGCCCGTCGCGCCGTTATTCCCCGCCATAGAGCCGCCCCCCTTCCATTGCTGGACTCGGCTGTTGTGCTGCTGCCGCTGGACCGCACTTCCTGCCATGGCCGAAGCAGTCACGCCGGCCGCCGATTGAGATGAAGCTGGGCTGCACGGGATGCCCGCCGCCGCTCGATTCGGCGGCCAGCCACCATCAAAGCCAGCAGCGTCGCCCGAGTCCATGAAGGCTTGCCAACGGCGCTGCTCTTATGCGTCTCCACCTCCGGCTGCCACTGTTCTTCATCTCCTGGAAGGCTGCACATTTGGATAGAGGTATGTTCCTTGATTATCAACACAGATCCCCAATTTAGTTTTTGATTTTTCCCTTTGTTTTTTCCTCGCATATATGCTCATGTGCATCTAATTTCATGGCCACAGCGTCGGCCTTTTCCTCATTCGGGCGCCGGCGCCGCTCCGCCTACATTCAACCACGCTGCCGCCAAGGAAGGCCCTACGGCAGGCAGGCCGCTCTTTGCTCCATCAGGCGCTGCTGCGGCCGCTCCGTCTCCGTTCGACCATCGTCAACCGGCATCGCGGCCCACGCAACGAGGTCGCCCCCATTCTTCGTCGCCCTCTCCGCCTCTGCGTCGCCGTTCATGCCCGCCCGGGGACGCGCGCTCAAGGCTTCGTGCGACCATGGTCACCGTGTGGCGCGGCGCACGCGGCGATGTCGGCCCCCTTATGGGTCTCCTTCTCCGCCTCTGCGTCGTCATTCGTACCCGCCCGAGGACGCGCGCTCAAGGCATGGTAGGCCTACAAGTATTCCATGGGGCCGTGTCCGGCCTATTCCGCTTGCCGTTCCTCCCGTTCCAGGCACAACTGCCATGCTTCAAGGTGCGGTGCGGCTCGGAGATCAATCAATTGTTGCCGTCTTCTAATCGTGCTATTTTTGGTTATTCTCTCAATTTAGTGGCTATTTCTCTGGTAGTACTTTGTGCTTTGTCTGACGTCAAAGCTTGGAGGCAGGAAATCTTGCAATTGCCAGGCAAGAAGTCCTTCCGTAGTTTCAAAAACCACTGGATCGATAAGGTGAATTCTTGCTCGCTCATTTTGTTTATTTCTTTCTTCCTCTATATCATTTCCTTCACTTTTTCTTTCCATTCTACACACTGTATTATGCAACTACCATTCTCTAATTGCATTAATTTTACCTGTACTAATAATTGTAGGCATATTGGGAAAGTAAGGATGCATTTCTTGCTGGAAGATGTACCATGCGGACGCTACAAATGGAAATGGTGCGTGCTGCGCGCACCTGGGAATATAGAGATTAGGACAGACGGCGTCACTTATAGTTGATGAATTTTATTGCCATCAACCATGAGGTATACTCTCGAAACTTCAAACACTTTGTTTACTCGCCCTCTGTATAAACCACTTGAACTGTTGGAACCAATATGGTGCCCCCTTTTCCCAACAAATATATTATTATCTGATTATCTCTATTTGTTGTAATTAAATTTGACATATGACAGTGTTATTTTAACCATTATAATGCTACTTATCTATAATTACTTAACCCTATTATTCATTCAGCTATGAATAGGTCAACATTTATTTACTATCTTTCTAAGCTACTGAAAAGTTGGCTTGATAATAATTTGGTAAAGGAAGAAGAAAAAAAATGGTTTGGTCACCGCAAGATAATAAGAAATGCAGACCCATCTGAATTTCAGTTATGTATAGAGCATACTGTTCAAGGCTTATGCTTCTCAGTATATGTGAGGTGCTTATATAGAGCAAAGATGCCACGTTATTGATATAACAGTTCCAATTATTTATACAAGGAAAAAAACTATATGCGATTAAAGTTGTAATTTCCCTCATTAAAGCTCATAGACATTCCCCCCTGCAATGTTTTGGTAGCAAACTTAATTGTTTTAGTGTACAATTAATATTAAAGTCAGGTGACCATTTCAGTGAAACACGGTAGAGGGGGCTGTGTACCAGCCAAATGCGTCGATCAATTCAGAGACTAATTGAAGGAATGCTTGATCTACACTTGATATGTTCATTGTTGCGGGAGCACAGAAAAAGTGCAGAATGACAATCCATCCATACATAATCAAATTTGATCAATGCACAATGATTCAGGAAGTTACTCCTCAGCCTGATAATTTCCCATTGTTTGCATTTTATCGTTTTGATCTTCTGGAAGCATTTATACCAGATGCATACTTTAAGGTTTCCTTTATTCTGCACTACAGATGTCATCGGGGTTTTTCTGTGTCAAAATCATAAGAATATGTAATAAAAGTTATATCAAACTAGAAAAGCATCTGTGTATGTTTTTCTTCGCCTCTATAGCAGACCTCTTCTAGCACAGGTTGTAGTTGTTGAAGTGAATTTGTTTTGCTCTAAATTATATATTTTATGTGAGGTGTATATCTCGAATTGTGACATAAATATTACATTTGTCACAATAGAGTAGAATTGTATTGACTGCTAGAGTAACAGTTCTGTTACTCTAGCAGGAGTCCTGGAACATCAATATACATCAATATTTTACTTTTTCTGGTTACTTCAGTTCTTATTTTTTATTCCATATGACTCTTTAAGCAAGTCAGGACTAGATGCAAATTATGTAAGCACATGATACAATGCTGACCAGTGAATATACACTTTTATAATCAGATACAATCCAATCAACAAATTTCTTTCCATTTGCCATAAAATAACTCCAGATCGTGGGAAACATGTTGTGCAGTCCAATAAGGTTACTTCTACCATAAGAACTTTCTCAAAGAATCTACTTCTGTCATGTTTCTCATGTCTTACATGCATCCCGGCAAACTCCACTTCATGAAAATTCTGAAGCAAGCATTCTGTTGCCAACTATGACTTCCTTTGTTGAAGACTAATTTCTGTAAGTATTAGTAAATTTATACGGATTATATGTTTTTAGTTGTGTATCACTATCATTTTATCTACTCTGTGATATATTAGAAATCTCCTTTTTAAAATGGGGTATTTGTGTCACTGTATATTGGAAGGAGACATATTAGATGTGCATAGGTGGAAAGACATTAAGGAATCTCAAATAGAAATTAGAACTCTGTGTATAAATATGGAGAGGGCATTCAAACTGACCACAATGATTTCAAGTTGTGTGTAAATTCATGTTAGAATAGCTCATAATGAATTTATATTCAATTCTAGATGCGCCAGGTTTGCATTGCCTCGTTGAAGACTAATTATTAAGTGGCGCTGGTCACTTACGCACAATGGATATCTGAATATTTGAGTGCCATGCTTATATTGGTTAATGGGAGAAAGCAGATTCTCCAGGAAATCACTCCCAGTGTTCCTGGAATTAGCTGGATTTTCCTGAGAGGCTCTTTTTATTGAGGAACCCAAGGTAGGGATGAATAAGTACTGGTAGTATCCATGTTGTTCTCTCCATTTATTAAGATGTGAGTAGTTTCCACTGGTTATAGGAAGAGTCTGTTACAGGAACATAATTGCTTGATATGTTTATCAATTCCTAACTCGCTTACTCTTACAGATTTTAAAGCCTGCTCATGCAATTCTATGTGATGAATGCACCAAATCCTTTCCTTATTTTTTTTGGAGGCACTCATAGCATGAGACACATTGACTGCACACTCATTACCACTAATTATTAGATGAAGGTGGTGTTAGGGAATAAGTCTAAGGCTATGCATACTCTGGAATGGTTGTAGCACTATGCTGGGTTGCAAGAGGTATAACACCGCCTCCTTCAATTAGTCAGTCAGTACCCAACGTACACTCAAGCCCAGTCCTACTTAGTTTGATCCTAACTTGAAATGTTAGTTTGCCTCTTAGAACGTTGAATTGCTAATTTTTCGTGGTTCTGTAACAATTGTTAGCAAGTTTATTGTTGCTTGTGTTGGCATTGGATGACTCCATATTTCAGTCCCAAGATATTGTTGTAAATTGTGATATGTGGTCCAGAGGTACCATTGTGTGTATTACCATTTGACATTCGCATACATTCATATATCCAGTTGGCAGTGCGGCTAGCATGTTGTCATATCTAGCCAACTGATAATCAAAGATGGTTGTTTAAGAACTAAACAGTTACTTTGAGGTATCGTAGAGGTAGTAGTAGGCCGACATGGTCGACTTCACTCAAAAACTTCTCTTTTAATTTTTTTTTTGGAACATATAAATGATTAAGTTTTAGATATAATACAATAATTTTTCACCATTCAGGTTATAATACTGTTAAATCTGTCATAACCTAAGGTGATAATACACATGAGGGATACAGATGACCTCCACATAAAGTAATTTGGAATGGAGAAAATGGGAATTTTTATAAGGTCGGTTTTTGCTCTATTCCAGTGGCATGTATTTGCTTAACTTAGTCAAGATATGAGAATTTTCATTCTCTTTCTCTATTAAATCTCACAATGAGGAACGACAATAGGTTGTTGAATCCAAATTGTTAGTCAAAGAGTTGGGTGTGGAACGAAGTTGAGACTTTGCAACAATATCTTGGAGAAGGTTATGCAACAGATCTGTAGACAACTTATTTGTTGTGCTGGCTTAAACTACATATTTTTTTAAAGATTTGTTGCCTGTTGCTGCCATGTTGTGCAGACGAGATGAATATGGAAGACACGAAAGAATACCTGCCTTCTCCCTGGAGAATGAAAGATTAAGAGAGGGGGAAATGTGAAGGAAAATATCATTTCCCCCACACATTTTTGGTATGATCTTTATTACATGCTATGTGAATGTTGTTTTATTCATTTCATGCAACTCAATCTTTGTAAATTATTTATTTTTTCCATCTATAAATGTATGCAGCTTTGTGATCTTAGAGTTGTTCAAAAAATACTTTTTTTTTTCAAAGTTCGGGTTGCAGCCTTGATTTGAATATGTGAGCTTAGGCCAAAGATCAAAGAAGAATCACATATCAATCATAAACTTAGATATCGAAGCTGCACGAGCAATCTTTGCAGCCTATTAGAAGGAAGGAGACACATAAGGAAGGAGAGCATCTCCTCGACCGGGATAGATGATGGCTGCCCAAATGATGGCAACGCTGAGCCTTCCACGAGGAATTCACGAGTGGCACTGTTCTTTCGGACAATATCTGAATTCAAGGAAATTGAACCAAGTAGAAAGAATCAAGATGATTGTCCTAAGTGTGCAACTTGTTTTAAATTGAATAGTACAATTTCATTTTTGTTTGATGGTGTAATGAAATTTGTGACGAGATACAAACTTACCAGCTAATCTTTATGTTAATACACTCATAATGTCTAGCGTGCATCTACATGTCTCCTCTATGGATGGTTTCTATGACAACCAGTTTGAATATGAGCGAAAGTAACCAATTTCACTATTAGTGAAACTGACATCCTGATAGAAATGCACTTCAAAATAAGACCATCGTTTATTCTAATCCACGTTCGGCGCGGCGTGCCGCCGCGCCAGACCTTGCTAGTTTTCATTTAGAACCGTGCTACCCCAAAGGCAAGACACCTTATTTTCTGTCTAGAATAAGTAATTGGGTTCCCAATGGTCATCTAGTGTACAGAATTTGAAATTCTTTTGGCCAATGAAATTTTGAAGAGCTGCAAAAAAGGCATGCAACTTAATCGAAATTGTGAAATACCTGCTCTATCTTGTTATGCCAAAATTCAGTCAAACGATGCTTAGCATGTATACATAACACGACATGAAGAAATTTTCCAATGCATCGTCTGTTATAGAATTTTTTTCCCGTCAATGGTGCCTTGACAATGGGCCTATCCAATGACTAACAACGAAGATCAGGCAATTAAAAAAATCAGAATAAGAGGCATGCTAATTTCAGTAGAACCGTACCTATCAAGCTTGTATGAAGTTGAGGCCACTCAATCTTGTTACTTACAGTATAATAATGTAAGTTCAGATGCTGCCACCTTTAACTGAACAAAAATAAAGCGGTATTTCAATTATTAACATAATTTATGTGGAAACGCTGCAATCAAACTGCAAATCTTGCAAGGTGAGATCCAATATTCTCCCAATGTATATCTGGAGAAAATTCTGCCAATCGGCAATGGCAGAATAAAAGTGAACTAGTAAATTCCTATGAAAGTTTAAATAGTTTTTGAAGGAAAACTACAATGTAAAAAAGAACACTAATGAGTTAAATACTTGCCTCGCTAACAGAATTCGGCAAGGAAACCTTCAGACAAATATGGTAAAATAAAGGATAGTCACAAAAGGATACGCACTCACCTTAGATCCAGTTCTAATAAATCCCAGCTCTGATAAATCCCCAATACAGTCCTAGCTGATACCAGTTACCAATCCACCGTCATATTCTCCAAATCGCTAAATGAAGATTTTCCAAAACAATTTGTATAAATAGATTAGCACTTCAACAGAGAGAGGAAAGGGACACATAAGAAGCTCTAGCATGTAGGTATGGTGAAGCCAACGCATGCAGGGCCGGATAATGAACAGACCGTCATAAGGACTACAAGCTCGAGGGAGGGGGCAACCTAGGTACTGAGGTAGCAATGCCTCTAATTCTCTCTGAACAAAGAAAATTGGATAAGGAGGAGCAGGGGTGGGAGGTGAGAGGTGAGGAGTGGTGGCTTGAACGACTGAGGCGCGTCATAGAGTTTATAGGGGAATTCAGCAGAAATCTCTCGCATGCCTGCATCAATTCCTCGTGGAGCTGTTTCTTGCAAAAAAGAAGAGCTGTTGTGGACATTAACTGAGGTCCTAGTTGGTCGATCCAGAGTTATTTTAGTGGAGAAGATAAACAGTGTTGGGATTGGTTTCTTCTATCACAAACGGGCTGGAGAATGGGCTAAAGATTGTCTAGGATGATTCGAACTGTAGGACACCAAAATAACTGGGATTTTTCAGAAAACGAAACAGAAGAAAGAAAGAAAAGAAACGGAAATTGCTGAAGTAGCATGTTGATGAGCTGGGTAGCCTGCATGTTCAGAGAAATATTGTAGTGGGGTGCTCCTATTTAGGAATAGAAGATGAGAGCATGTACAGTTATCAATGTGCCCCATTCTAAAATTACTTTAGATAGCACGTGTGGTAAAACACTCATAGTCAGCCATATGCAATAATATTAGCAACTTTTTCATAGCCAACTTTTTTAACACTCAAATTGGCCATGATTATATTTCTATTGCTAGATTCTGGGTTGCAAACAAAAAACACCCAGTTTTAAATTATGTCTGTGTTGCCACTCTTTGGTGCATTTGGAAATTCCGCAATGATATGATCTTTAATGGGCAACCATGGCTTAATTTGCACCAAATTCTTCGGATGATCCTGTTGTCAGTTAGGCGATGGAAGATCATCTTCAAGGATTCCATGCTTCCCCTCGTCGACCACTTCTGCGAGATTGCACTGAAGGAACTTTCGACGAACTTCTGTATCGAGGGTGGCTAACTGATGCCCGCTCCCGCCAAAGTCTCTCCCCTCCTTCAGCCAAGAAGAAGGTGTTGCCTGGCACCTGGGCTACTCCTACATCGACCTTGGAGGCGGCCTCATGCATCTCCCCGGAGTTTGCTGAAGCGTGAAGACCTTGGTGTACTCCCCCTTTTGATGCAGTGCTATAGCTCTCCTGTGTAGCTGAAAAACTAGTGCTGTGTCTGTTTAAAACTTTACCTTGCTTTGCTGTTTCAGCCTCTTTTAGTTTAAGACAAAACTAGTCTTTGGATTGTAATGAACCTCCGGGCCTGTTGGTTTCGTTGATCTATATCAATGGAACTGGGGAGGGGATCCTCCCTGTTGATCTAAAAAAAAATATTAGCAACATGAGGAACAAGCCTAATGTAATAAGAGAGGGCATTGTAATTTTTTTTGAGCAAAAACAGTAGGGAAAAATCCCTACAGTGCCATTTTTCATTTATCATATAAGGGCATTGTAAATTTCTTGCAGACATACATATTGCCCATATTCCTTTGTTGGGACTCAAAGAAAGACTTATCATTGAGATGGAGCTGAATCTCTCACTCATGAATTATACAATCCAACAAATAGAAGAACAGAAGGAACATCTCAGCCTCAAGAATTCACGCAATAATATACTTCATCTTGTTGATATAATATGCAATCCTGACAAAAGCTTACAACCAGGAAGCACAATGAGAACTAAATAACTAGACAATGGAACTTGCAAGATGATTAAATATCATAAAGTAAGAAAGACTTCTTCAATAATCATCACATGTCACATGTGATGGAATATCACAACATAAGATGATTTCAATGTGCCAAAAGACCTGCAAGTACCACTCATTTTGCGCGTACCACTCTTTTTTTTGGAAAAGCCACCTGGCGCTTTTTATTGACTTTCAAACATTGATACATCGTTCAACAAAAACGGCAGAAGGAAACTAGGGGGCTCATCGACCCACATACTAAGAAATAGAATTGTAGAAATATTCCTAGCTATCTCATGTGCCAACATATTGGCTTTCCTTGGACTATGCTCAAAACAAATTGTGTCAAAATCGCTTGATATCATTTCACATTCTTGGAAAATATTATAGCTTACTGTAGCTTGTTGTTTAAATGAGGTTCTAGTATAATACAAACAAAAGAAGAAAACAACAAACACAAAAAATAACAAAGTCCGCACAAAAGCATAAATAAAACTCTATTTGGGATAATCTAATTAGCTTGCGTTGTGATAAGGGAAACAGTGGACTCGAGATGTAAGCATATTGCGATCATACCAGACACTTAGAAGCAGAGGTCTATTAGTTGTTAAAGAAAATGACGCGAGAACCCATGATGAAGAAATAAGGAGATCTTTCTAGGAAAATGAGATAACATAGGCTTTTGATATCTGCGCTGTCAACAAGCCCTGGTTTCATATTTACTAGACCATGAAGGCGCGTGTTGCTGCGCCCATCCATATTGAGGGAAATATAGATAAAATGTAATAAAATTAGGTATGCTCAAGTATATCGTTAATGGTTTAAGTAACGCACTGTGAGAACCATATATCAATGATAATCTTCTCAAAGATTGTCATTATACAATGTTAACATTTGAGATGGTAAGAACACATATTTGACAACTTTGAGATGCCAAGCACTTATGACCATATCTTGAAAATAAAATACATATAGTCCAAACACGAAGCATACGTCAAACTTCATTATACAAGATCCCTGCAAAATTTAAATGGTCATTCATACGTTTTCAAACAAATTAAATATAATAGAGAGTTCTCCAGCAATTTGTACAACTATAGCTAAAATATAAGCCAAAACTAAAAACAACCCAAACAGAATTTTGTCACAAGCAAAGAAATGAAAATATAAAGTACATCCTTGACTAATGAAAATATAAAGTACAAACATTCATACAATATCAATACAGTACATCCTTGACTAATGAAAATATAAAGAAACTACCTGAATTTTATTCCTAAATACAGACACTGCAAGTATAATAAACTACTACTTGTATGCCAAATAAATTGATTACACGGGAAATACAGTTCTGATGCAATAGTACGCACTTCAAAACTAAATGGTTCATGGTCAGGAGGAGGGATTTGGCATTGTCACTTACTTTCAGCTGATGATGAATTATAGGAATGCATGATCAACATATGCCCCATATTCTATCCACTCCTACTACTTTTAGGTTAATGGACTTCCAAAGATTTAAAATGTCGGTATCGCCGGAAAGAAAAAATGAGCCAAAAGAGCCATTCAGTGGCAAAAGTACCCAGAGTTTGCCAAACAAACCAGTCTTTGTAAGACAAAGATGGAGCTCACATCTCATTATCTTGAAGTATGTATTTGAATTGCCACCTTCCTATCCTATGCACAAAAATAAAATGACTCGGGAACTTCGACAACCAAAAAAAAGAGCTATTCAGACTCATATTACTCGGCGACAGGTAATATGGATTAGAGGGAGTAATAAAATACAACTGCACCTAATAGTGCACAAATAACTATCTGTGATACGTTAAAAAGAAGTCATCTCCTCATTGCATATAAAGGGAAGTACTTAAGAAATATATATTTCAAGAGTAAAGTATAAATTATACACTAATATGTTGACAACAATACAGATCAAAGTTCTTGGTTCGCCAACCCAATAAGTCAAGTCGGCTCGTCAATTAGTCGACGGAAGTCGTTGTATAGCTAGTCTTCATAAGTCGCTGAATAGTCACGAGTCGTCCTGAATTTGAGAAACAACTTGGTGATTAGTCGATAACTATTCAGCGACTCAAAAACCTTGCTACAGATATCCATGTAGCTTCTCAATTCCACAAAGCATATTAAACAGCTAGCAAGAATCTTGTCACGGGAGTAAGGTATTGACAAAGAATGCAGCACAGATGGAACTAAACAAAATTATAACACAGATTTTAAATATATCCAAAATATTAGGTTGTATTGTCCTCTAAGAAGCCACACATTCTGAACTATACAAAGCAGCTTCATAGGTCTAGTATGAAATGGCAAAGAATTCAAAAATAGATCTCTATGGACCATACAAGCTCTACCTAACTATTCTGCATCTGAAAACAGAGAATGTTAAAGTCTTAATTTTGAAACTGCTTTAAGCAAGGACTAACAACATAATTATAACAAACCAAAGCTTGTCATTCATGAAGGCTACAGTTTATGCATAATTGCTTGTATTTAATAAAATGTAATTAGCGACAAGCCAGTCATATAGATAGAGCGGTTAGGTCTGACTTCTTGAACTCCCGTGGTCTATGCGTAATAAGATAACACATTGCAAAAAGATGCATAAAAGGAAGGTACACGAGTAATAAACAAAGTTCAGAGTTGAGCCAGTAAAATATCTCCATTCTTTTGCCTAAAAAATGTTAAGTCTATCAGCGGTTAATTTGCATATTATCTATTACCAGAGAAATCACTAGCAAGTACATTGAAGCACCAGGAAAGGGTAAACGAACGAGCACGAAAAGAGAGCAGACTGGTAAACTGTGCTGTACTAATATGCTAATCTGTAAACAGAGTGATCTCCTAATAAAATCAGTTCAAATTGAGGTACAGTTCAAAAATAATCTGTCAAATTGTTATGCTCACCTCTCTGTCCAGCCGTGGGCGGGATTTTCAGGCGCTGGCGGTGAAGCCGCTGTACAGCCGTGGGTGGGAGTTGCCGATGCTGGCGGACAAAACATGGCGCTCCTCTCCGCCATGGGGAAGAGCAAGAAGGGACGCGTTGCAGGCCGTGGGGGAGAAGGTTTTGATGTGCCAGAGGGAGAAATAATGGGGCCGCGGGCGACCAGAAACAGAGGCGGACGGGAAACGCTGGAGCCGAGCGAAGGTCGCTCCGTCGGCGGCGCAGGTGCTCCAACGAGGAGGACGAAGAAGACTGCGGGCAAATGGTTGGAAGCCCAGAACAGGTTGGTCCGTTCAGTGTCTCCTGGGCCCAATCAACGTGGTGACGCCCAGAACAACCCTGGGAGTAGAAACCCTACTACGAAGATGGGCCTTTAGAAGACGTCAATTGGGTAGTCTGTACCGATTCGGGAAGGAAACAGATGCAGACCATTCGATCGTTCGATCCAACGGCTCAGGACGTCCGAGCGCTGTGGTGAGCTCCTGGTGGTTCCATTATACTGTTAACTAATTTATAGGAGAGAGATGTTAGGCTCACCCAATGAGAAAACTTCTTGGCACGTTCAAGAAAGAAGCCAGGAACATGGACAATACAAGTGTCGCCGAGGGCAAGGACTATAGCTGTGCATTTCTCGGGCCGGGCTGGGCCTCGGGCCGGGCCGACCAAAGCCCGATGCAAAAAATCCCAGCCCAGGCCCGGCCCGGCCCGACCGTCGGGCCAAAAAAAGTGGCCCAAGCCCGGCCCATGGAGGAGAAAGCCCGTCGGGCCTCGGGCCGGGCCGCTTCAGTAAAACGCGTAAAACGACGGCCCAGGCCTGGCCCGGCCCAAGCATCGGGCCACAAAGTTAGGCCCAGGCCCGGCCCAGAGACATGGTTGGGTCGGGCTTGGCCCGAGAATTTCGGGCCGGGCCGGGACGGGCTGCCCATGGCCAGGTATGGCAAGGACAATGGTAATATCCTATATGTACACTAACTGATGGGTCAATAGTCTATACTAGATTACGAAGCTCACGATCACATAAAGATCATATCATGGGAGAGAGATAGACCACATAGCTACCGGTAAAGCCCTCAGCCTCAGGGGAGAACTACTCTCTCCTCATTATGGGAGTCAATAGCAGCGATGAAGATGGCGGTGGAGTCAATAGAGTGGCTTCCGGGGGCAATTCCCCGTCCCGGCAGGTTGCCGAAACAGAGATTTATGTCCCCCAAAACTTGTCTGCGATGGCGGCGGAGCTATGGAACTTCTCGTGGGCGGAGGCTGATTGATTTAGAGTTTTCGTGTTGGGAGGCTTCTTATAGGCGGAAGGGCGAGGTTGGTGGAGGCCAGGGCCCACACCACCCCTTGGCGTGGCCAGGACCTGGGTCGCGCCAAGGCATGGTCTGGACGCCCTGTGGCGCCTCTTCATCCCTCCTCTAGACTTCGTCTTCGTTACAGAAAAATAAGATCTTCGGCTTTTGTTTCGTCTAATTCCGAGAATATTTCCTATACAACATTTCTGAAATACAAAATAGCAGAAAACAAGGAACTGATACTGTGGCATCTTGTCAATAGGTTAGTGCCGGAAAATGTATAAAATTGCAACGATGTGTAAATAAAACATATTGGAATTGGTGTAAAACAAGAATGGAGCATTAAAAATTATAGAAACGTTTGCGACGTATCAGCGGCCAGGTGCAGACTCTCGGGGAACTTCGCTAGAGAAATCGATAAGAGCTCAAAGATCTTCGAGGAGAAGAGAGAGACGAAGCGTCGACGCGGGAAAGAAGATGAACTGAGCGGTAAGAGCCTCGAGCCTCTCCCTCCCCCTATTTATAGCGGTGGGTAAGTAGAGATTGTGGGCGGCGTCTTGCGATTAACTGCGCCCACGATCTCCATAACTCCCGTGCGTTTCGGGTAACTAGCCATGATCTCCGGTTTTTGCGGAGCCAAACCGCCAACGGTCGCAAAAGATCTCGGGCCGACAGCGACGTGACCAAACACTGGGCCTAGCCCAGGTAATCTAGCAGAGGCCAGTCGCATGAGGCTCGGGCCTCGAGGCGGCAGAGAGCTCGAAGACCGCATGTCGAAGCCGGCAACAGCACCAGGGAACAAGGCGGCACATCCTCTGCGCAGCTGGAAAATTCTCCTACACTTCAAATAAAAAACATCCGCGGTGCAAGCCGGACTTCCGGCTTGGCGACATCCGGATGGCGCAAGTCAGATCTTCATAAAGGGGAAAGGGCGCAGCCGGCCGTGAAGAGATTCATGGCTGGCGCCTTCAAAGGCTTTTCAGCAAGATCCGTGAGATCAACAAAGAACAGGCTTCAGGGGGAAACCTGCCCAGGCTCTTCTCTACGCAGGGCCTCGCTAGCTTCAGGGGCTAATGTGGGGGGAAGACCCCGAGTATGGCAAAGGACTGGGAAATGTTGGCTCAGGGCCGGCTGGCCCGCAGCCAAAGCCGGTTGAGGAGCGGCCGACTGGAGTTGTGGCTGGCCGCCTTGGGGCCAACTGCAACCAAGTCTAGGCCGGTGAAAGGACGAGATGTCGCCTAGAGGGGGGTGAATAGGCATTTAAAAAACTCTTGCGGATTTGTCTTGTAAGAATGCGGAATTAAACTAACGTTTAGTTTACAAGCACAAACCCTAAATATGCTAAGCTCAACTAAGTGTAACAATAACAACTAGAGCTAAGCAAGATAGGCACAAGATATATGTAGCACAAGTGATAGCAAGATATATGTACTTCAAGCACGATGGCTATCACAAGGAAAGAGAGCTCGGGTATAGAAATAACCGAGGCACGCGGGAGACGAGGATGTATTCCCGTGTTCCCTTCCTTTGAAAGAAGGTACGTCACGTTTGGAGGAGTGGAGGTCCCACGAAGGATTCCCCGCGCCACGAAGGCTCACCCTATTCTCCGAGCCACACCCACGAAGGATAATGGCCCTTTCCTTATGGTTAGCTTTTCCTCCGCTCCGGAGATGACAAGCTCCACAACCACTTCACAAGCTCCAGGAAGGAGAAGCCCATGCCTCTTCACAATCTTCCTTGAAGAGATCACCGGAGCACCAACCGCCAAGCCAACTAGGAGGTCTCCCTCCAAGAGTAACAAGCTCACGGTCTCTCACTCGAACTAATCGTGGTGGAGAGCTCAACACTATGCAATGATGCAAAGCAAGAACACTAGAGGTGTTCAAATCCTTCACACTCAAATCCCACCCAAGCAACAAATGCTAGGATGAGATTAGAGAGGAAGAACAATGGAGGAAATCAACAAATGACTCCAAGATCTAGATCCCAAGAGTTCCCCTCACTTAGAGGAGGAATGGATTGGATGAGGTTGTAGATCTAGATCTCCTCTTTCAAATCCCCCAAGAATATGCAAGAATCATAGGAGGGAAGGGAGAGGAAGCAAGCTCAAGAGGTTCAACAATGGTGGTCAAAAACATGCTCAAGAACCCTAGAAAACTATTGGGGAAGAAGCCCCTTTTATAGCCAAACGAAATATGACCGTTTGGGGCAGATCTAGGAGTTTTTCGTGCAGCCTGGCGTGAGAGCAGGTCGACCGGGCCAGGGACCGGGCCGCCTGGCGGGAGAGCCGGTCAGACCGGGCCAGGGACCGGGCACCCCTGAAAGCCCCCTGGAAACCGTCCGGTTGGCATCGGTGTGGGAGCCGGTCTATGCCGGACGAGCCGGTGAGACAGCCGGCGCGACCGGGCCAAACATGAAAACATTGTTTACAAAAACCATGATAACTTTTGCGTCCGGACTCCGATTTCGATGATCTTGGGCTTGTTGGAATGAGAACAACAAGCCCTACAACTTTATGCATAGAAACATCATTGTACACCCACGGAGTAAAAACCATAAGATGAATGTTTGACCTATCTATAAAAGAAACACCGGTAAAACCTCCAAGCTTGAAAACGCAATAGAAGATGCATATGGATTCCGTTTTCGATGAACTTGGGCTTGTTGTAAAGCTAGCAACAAGCTCAAGAACCTCACACAGAGAAACACCAAGAAGCAATAAGATTT
Organism: Lolium rigidum; assembly: GCF_022539505.1. NCBI lineage: Eukaryota > Viridiplantae > Streptophyta > Magnoliopsida > Poales > Poaceae > Lolium > Lolium rigidum. Next base: position 65,175,024 of record NC_061512.1, on the reverse strand, counting down.
ATGGAATGCAAAGCATGCAAAGGGTTGAGCTCCCTAAGACGATGTGATCAAGTTACCCAACCGAAAGCCCCTCTTGATAGTGCGGCTATGTATCCTATAACCCGGTCTCCCAACAACCACCTTGAGACCGGTAAAAGGAAAACCTAGCAAGGCCATACCTTTGCCTTGCGCATCCCGCTTGATCTCGATGATAGCTCTTCAAGCTCCACTCAAGCCGGAATGCCTCACTTGATCATTGTTGCTTCGTGAAGACTCACAAATGCTCCCCCATACACCATGATGGGAAAGCTCCATTGATGCACATCTTCACATGTCCATTATCACCAAAATGGACGCAAGCTTCAAGCATATGATCCTCTTGAGATGCTCAATCTTGAACTTTCCCAACTCAACCTTGATGACGATCACCACTTGACGTCATCCTCTCATGGGCTATATGAGATCTCACTTTTGATGCATGCCCATGGAAAGATACCTAACCCACATAGACAACACGAGGGAACATATATGATGGGTTAGTTCATAAAGCATAATTGACACGGCTTACCATACCACATGACTTCTCGTGGCACATTCTTCATGCTTCATGTGTTGACCAAACTTGAATCTATTCTTCACTCTTTGTATTGGTCAACCTTGTATCTTCCCATGCTCTATCATACTATCTTGAGGTGTATATAGAATTCTTCACTTGGAATCAAGCACTCAAGATCTTGATCATTCATTGCTTACCACATAAGCTAGAGCATGGCTAATATTGAGTTCCACATAAGAACTCCATGTTCATTTCTTCTTCTTGATCATATCACATATATATCTTTAAATCGATGATCTTGATGCCAATACACAAGGTATATCTTTATCTTCATGGCATCCATACTTGAATCCAACACATGGAATACAAGTAGTACCTATGGAATATTCCTTCATATAAACTCAATGAAAACATTAGTCCATAGGGGTTGTCATTAATTACCAAAACCACACATAGGGGCAATATACCCTTACAATCTCCCCCATTTTGGTAACTGATGACAACCACAATAAGAGGGTTTATATAATGAATATTAGAGACAAGTACGCAACTTATCCGAGAATAAGTTGTATACAAGAGGTTGTATTTGATATGGTCAAGTAACACAAAGCTACTATCCCATATCAAAACCAACTCTACTCACACAACTATAACTAATGCAAGGGATGTGAGTAGAACCAATATATATAGAGCAAACTCCCCCACAATGTATGCACGTGTGATGAACATGAATTCATTGCATACATTGTCAAGATTAACCTTTGGGACAATTTCCACTATATATATACAACCATGCAAGACATATAAATATGGAATGCATGAGAGGCAAAACACTTAAGCACAAACCAAACTTAAGTATAAAACCATTCCCTTAAACCCTCTAAACTTCTCCCCCATTGGCATCAAGTGCCAAAATGGGAGAAAAATTTAGAAAGCCAATATAATGTGAGTTCCTCCCCAAGGTGTGCACTTCTCATAATTTGAGTGGAATCAAATGCACATATCCAATGACGAATACTTGAAGGAAGTCAAACTATATTAAGGATAAAAAATTGCATAAAGATAACATGGTGAAGAAAGCTTCAACAAATAAAGCAAGCAATCGAAGATCCAATTGGACAAACAAAGATATCATGATAAGAGAGATATAATGCTTTAAATAAAATAAGGAAGCTCCCCAAGGTTTGTGCATAATTTATAGTGTTTGCATTTGAATACAATATGCACAAACATGGAATCCTTACCCCCTCTATATCATTTAGAACACAACCAAGATAAACATAATATGCTTATCAAGAATAACTTGAGTCCAACAATCACGAGATATGAGTGCATGAAGAAAAACAAATAAACCAAGCACTGATAAATCTTCTTTACCAACACCACTAAGAAACAAAAGGATAAAAGATGGTCGGCAAAGAATAGGGATATCAAGGTGATGGATTAACGCTCTTATGTATATAAGTTTCTAAAGTGGACAAAGTGATCCATAAAGAAACATGCACACACAAGAGGTTAACAAAATAGATAAGACAAGATATCCAAGATGAAGTCATAAAATATACCAAAGGATGTTTGCTTAAGAAGCATATATAGCCTATGGCTCCAATTTTCACTTATGGTATATGAATGAACTTCAACCAAGTTAAATCTCAAAAACATCACAACTAACAATAAGGGAAGTAAAGCTAGTTGGAATGTTTTGAGAGAGGCAACAAGTATCACAAATAGGGATTTATTTCGAAATTTTATCAAAATTGCACATAAGAGTTCTTTGAGGAATTGATATGCAATAAATTTCTAGAGGGCATATTTGGGTAGGTGAATCATAAACATGATTTTTATATATTCCCAACATATGCATCTTCTCAAATTAATCAAATGTACAATAAGAAGTTTTATTTAAAAGGATTTTGTAATAACCGCAATAATTTCAAAATAAAGAACTTCATGCCAAGATGCAACCTACAAGAGGTTGGATGCTATATGAGTATGCATGAATAAGATACTTCTTACCGAGATAGCAATGGCATGATGTAGTAGATAAGAGTTCATCGATCATCCTAGCTTGTCTCCAATTCTCATATGGTGACAACACCTTCCTTATAGATGAGACAAGCCTCCATTGCATCTCCAATGTACCTAAAACAACATTCAAGTACATCTTGCCCCCCAAACTCATTGGGTCCAACATGGTTAGACTAACCACAATATATAGGACACACTCCATATAAATATGTGCATATTTAGATGAAATTTGAATTTCATGCACATCTTAGCCATTTAGGATTTGATGGAGTATACCCTATATAATGGATCAAAGAAAGAAAGCATGCTATAAATATAAATAAATTACATATAGGCACACACAAAGACTTTAAAGATTCAAGAAAGATACACTTTGGACAAAACACCAAATAAATTCAAGAAGGCATAAAGGTGTGACCAAACAAATTTGTTGTCCAAATTATATCAAAGAAGCAAATCACAAGAGATTTGTTCAACCAATTTCAACAAATGAACTAAGTAAAGATCATTGAGCATAAAAGATGAATAAAGCCACACATGCTCAAAGATTTATCTCATTCAAGCAAATAAAACATGTAAGAAGGGATGAGATAGCAAACTCCCAAAAGAGCAAGGTTCGAACAAATAAACCAAATGTAACACCCCATTTTTCAGGACCTGCATTTTTCTCCTGCTTAAAATTTTGGACCAACAAAAACTTTTCATTTTATGGCTGCTAGAGCTTTTAATTGTGTCATGCATGGTCCGGTCTTAAAATTTTCTTTAGGATTATTGAATTAGAGAGTTACCTTGGTTATTATTTTAGTACCTCATTTTAAATCAGTAGGATTTGACCCTTTATGTGTTGACACCAACCCCAACTATTGTTTTTCCCTCTCCACTAAAAACCCTAGTTTTTATTGTTGACCATCACCATCTTAACAAGGGGGAACACTTCCCTCTCTTATTTGGATGATGCCATCTCATCACCTAGGGTTATACCACCAACACCAACACCCCTTGTTTGTATTTTATTATTTTCTTCTTTCAACACATGTGCTTATGCACATGGAACCCAAAACTTAGCTCATGCATTGGCATGGCTCCCTTCTCTCTTTCCACCCCTGCCCCATATTTTTCTCTTCTCTCTTTTTTCTCTCTTGGAGTTTGGCCGAGAGGTAAGAAGAGGGGAGACTTCCCCCTCTCTTTTTTTTTCTTCTCCCTCTCTTCTTTTCTCCTCTGGTTTGGGCCGTGGCCGATGCCACCACTCCCTCCTTGCCCTGGCCCAACCCTAGCCCTCCTATCTCTCCCCTCTCTGGCCCAAACGCCACCAGCCCCTCTCTCCCGCGCCAAAACCCTAGCCCTAAAACGCACGCGCTCGATACGACGGGTCAAGAGACATGATGGCGCCTCCACGTTCGACGCGCCATCAGCCTCGACTGCCCGCGCTCCCCCTCGTTTCCCTCCCCTCGTTGACGCTCCCAGGCGACGTCACACTGGGCCCGGCCTGTGACGCCAGCCCTCGCGTGCCCGTTGGCCATCCGCACCGCCCACGCCACTACCGCACCCCCTCCTCGCCTATAAAAACCCCCCAGTGCCACCACTTCTTCTTCATCTCCCCCACTCGCACGCCGTCAGGCTGCCTCACCTCGCTCGGCCGCTCGAGCTGCCGCTCGAGCCGCTGCTGTGACCTCCCGACGCCATCGCCGCTGTGGTCACCGTGAAGGTGACGAGGAGGAGCCGTCGATGACGCCACTCCCCCTGCCGCTCCCTCTCTTCCCTTCCTCGCCAGCACACCCTCCTGCTACCCCTAACCGCCTCCGTTGCCCTCTGCCTTGCAGATCTGCAGCGGAGCGACGACGACGACGCACCGGCGACGCCCGTGACGCAGACGTCGCCAAGCAAGGCGACGCCGACGTGTCCGAGCACCGCCAGGACGTCCCCGAGCCGCACACCCACGCCGCCGAGCCACCTACATCGAGCCACGCCACCGCCAGCCGCTGGTAAGCCGTCGCGCCGCCCCCTTTTGTCCCTCCGCGCCGGCGAGCGCCGCGGACGTCGATCACGCGCCGGATCTGGACCGCCGGATCTAGATCGGACGGGCGCATGGCGCATGCACGGCCACGTCGGCGTGCATGGCCACGTCCGCCGGCCTGGCCCGCCACGGGCCCCTGGCCTTTTTTCTTTTTTCTTTTTCTTCACCGGCCACCGGAGAGCCCCACTGGGCCGGCCCAACTGCACAGCACCGCACGGCCCAGGGCGTTCCCGCCCATTTTATTTGTTTGAAATTTTGTTTAAACAGAAAATAAAAATGGAAATGCGCCGATGTACCGTTTTTGCTAATAAAAATAGTTTGGTAGCTCCGATTGATGTGATTCCAAGTGCATTAGAATCAGTACGATATTATCTTTCAGATGCCATTGGCCTAGTATTTTTAGGATTTTTTTACGATTTTTAATAAATAAAACTTGATCACTGTTTCTGGTTAGTATTTTGAGTCTCAAAATTTGAGAAATAAATATTTTTGAGTGATTCCAATTGTGTTGATCTTGTATTGTTACTGTGCATCTAGGAAAAATACCAGTAGCCTCTGTTAGTAATATTTCGTCTCTGGTTATGATTGTATGTGTGTCACATGCAATGATAGGATTAGAGTTTGATGTTTTTAATTAAACCTTGATACTTTTTGTTTATCAAAATGGCCAAACCATGACTTGTTACTACCAAACTACACCCCTGCATATTTTCATCCTTTCATTTGTTATCTTTCGTTCTAGAGTTATATGTTGATTGTATGCATCGTTTACTTTTGCGACGCTAGATACGAACGAGGGAGAAGTTGAAGGGGAGGACTTTGGAGAAAGATTTGAGGAGGACCAGGGACAAGCCAACCAAGGCAAGCCATCTTTGAACTCTGATTGATGTGGTGTTGGATGTCATTTGTTGATATCCCTAAGCATCTTATTCCTATATGTGTTGTTCTTTTTATAGTGGTCTATGTATGGATGCAATTGGGGTACTTCTTTGTGGTAGTCTTTCACCTTGTTCACATGTTGGAGGGATGCATGGTAGCATGACCGTGTTACTCCCTTGAGTCTACTTGAATGCTCAACATGAGCATGTTCGATTCCAAAATAGAGTTTTACATCACACCCCCACAACTTTGTTGAGTCTAGAGGTATCAAAGTCACGAAGCTTGGTGTAATTATCAACTTGAGAGAAGTATGCCGTGTACTCTTATAAATGTTGGATGGGTAGTACACCTACACCACCCTAGTTGTATAGTAGTACTACAAATCTGAAAGTTTGATCCACCCTTTGTCACCTTCATACATGCTTACCTTAAGCAAAGTGTGATCCACTTTATGCCACTCACATATACCCCTCACGGCGTGATGACTCTCATCTCGGCCATGGTGTGGGATTAGTTCCTTCTCATGAAACTATAGGTTGGGAACCCCTCAAGGCTTACCTTGTTGTAAATGTTTATGAAAACCTTGGGTGAGCTAACCCAAGTGTATGGTTTAAGAAAAACCAAGGATCTTGATAAAAATGTTTGGGAAAGAGGTGTATGGCTGTTTGTTGAACAACCAAGGTGTTGTGGGAAAAAGTGTCGGTTTCTAAAAAGGGGCATTGCGTATAAGTGTTCGCCGTCCCAACTTTTATTCGCGCAACCACATTATCCAAAGTGGGCACGGGCTTAGTTCGTAGTCTGTTGAAATTGGCATAAGCACCCTTCACAACTTTCTAGGGAGGGTCACGATGACCTCCGACGCCGGGTTGCGCTCTGGAGGAGGCAATACACTGTCTTAACTGATAGCCGGACGATTACTGAGGGTCTTCTGTCATGGCGCCGGAGATACGCTCAAAGGAGGTATGCTGCCGGGGTGCCGGGAAGGGGTAAGCCCGCAGGGAAGGACTTGTGCCAAGGGAGACGGGCGAAAGACTATGACTGATTATTCGAGACTCGCATACTTTCGTATGACGATCCGGGGATGATCCCGGCGGATTTATCAGTTCTTGTGGGGAAAGTGCGCAAACTCTGCAGAGTCAAATCTATTCGAATAGCCGCGTCCACGGTCAAGGACAAGTTGAAATGGCCATACTTAACCGGGGCTTGCGTTTTGTTTTGAACAAATGATTTGCAAAGGAAGTGTTGTGTTTTTGTGTACCGGGAAGGTACGGAATATGGGTGTGTGTTGACCATATGGAGATGGTCGTGGAAAAATGAGACCAAGCGGGGAACTTTTTCCTAGTGTTTCATGATGAAGAACTCTTCTTTAACAAAGATATAGAGATGTCATAGGATCTTCCCTCGCATATCCATCAATTGAGATGGAGGAATGCACCTCTTCTTTAACAAAGATATAGAGATGTCATAGGATCTTCCCTCGCATATCCATCAATTGAGATGGAGGAATGCACCTCTTCTTTAACAAAGATATAGAGATGTCATAGGATCTTCCCTCACATATCCATCAATTGAGATGGAGGAATGCACCTCTTCTTTAACAAAGATATAGAGATGTCATAGGATCTTCCCTCGCATATCCATCAATTGAGATGGAGGAATGCACCTCTTCTTTAACAAAGATATAGAGATGTCATAGGATCTTCCCTCGCATATCCATCAATTGAGATGGAGTAATGCAAATCTTCTTCAACAAAGTTACAGAGATGTCTTAGGACAACAATAGTGTTCCCTTCACTTGAGAAGTCGGAATGCTATGTCACCAAGAGATGTTGATGCATGCTATATCCACAAGAGAAACTATTCTTCCTCTCTTGTCTCCTTTAGATAGTTTATGTTAGCACCTCTTTGTGATGGTTTGCGAGTACAATTCCAAATGTACTCACGGCTTTGTCCCTGGCTATTAACTTGGCCAGACTATGAGGAGGACTATGAAGACGATGGAGGATACCAGGACGACTATGCGACCTAGGACGATCTCCAAGTCAGACGCCTGTAGGTCTAAGGCATGACTTGGGCCCGACGACGTTGACGTGTATCCGCTGCTTATGTTTGTGAACTTGCCCATTGTGGCATTTATGTAAGACTGGGTCATGTGACCTCGCTATTGTAAGACTTATTTATTCGGTATTGTAATGGATGATGTAATTCTGGATATTCAGTTCGGTTATGTGCTTACGGTGCACTGATCATGAGATCGTGAGTTGAATGCATAACAGGGTATTTTCGGACAGCTAGTCCGGGGTCCCCACAGAGCTGGTATCAGAGCCATCCTGACCTTAGGAGGCCCTAGTTAGCATGGACGCAAAGTTAGTACAAAACTATTTTCTATAATAAAAACGAGATGACTATATGCTGAAATAATGCCTAGTCTCTCCCCTAATTTCTCTTAGATTTAATATTACTTGCATTAATCCTTAATGTTTTACTTTATGCACTTAAAATTCTGCACACTTTGATCATGATACTAATTAAAAACTTAAAATTTTTGTGTAGATGGATCCACCGATGTTCACTGAGAGCATCCAGCTTGGCTATAAGAAGCCTCCCTACCTGTTTGAGACCGCCCTCGTCGAGGTGTCACGGGCCGTTGGACGCCTAGCACCCGAAGTGAAGGGAGGACAGATGGAGAGCACCAAGGACGGCGAGATGTCCTGGATGGTGGTTTGCACACTTCGTGGCTCTCATGTGAAGCAACTTGAGGAGATTGAGGTCCAGATCTTTGACCGCACGTGGGAGGATGGACTTGTGAGGGTGCTCCAAGCAGCCCTCTCTCGCCTTGTCTTCCACCACCGTGTCGAGTTGGAGGCCATGGGTCTTCCTCACGCCTTCTTGGGACGCCGCAATGAGGAGGGGATTCCCACTATGATCCCCTACTTTTGCCCCCTTGGACGCCAGGTGTGCCAGATGGAGAACTTGTTGTTCAAGACCCAACTCAGCCTTGACTCCAACAGGATGGAGAACGAGGTGCTGAAGCATGAGATTGAAGGGCTCAAGATGGATCTGAAGCTGGCCAAGCTCAAGCACCGCCGCCAGCAAAAGAAGACACTCCGAGTCGATCCGCGAGTCCAACTACATGCTGAAGGTCAAAGTTAGGCACCTCAAGGCCGCCCTCCGCGACGCCGAGGACAAGCTCGAGAACACCCAGGATGATGGCGAGGATATCCGCAAGGAGAACACCGCTCTCATTAGCGACGATGAGGACTACATGGAGGAGGAAGGACTCGACGGGCTTGATGATGAGGATGAAGACGACCGCGCCTTCATCAACGACGCGGCAGAAGAACCCGCACCACTTCACACCGTGGAGGCTACTCCGGAGGATGAGGAGGATCCCGAGGAGCCCCCGTTTGATGGTCCTTCCGCACCACTCGACGACTTCTAGTTGTGCACTCCCGAGACTTGTTTTATGTTAGGTTGTCCCGTATGTTATGACGTACCTTGTTTGGTCCTTATGTGACCTTGGTGATTGTGAACTTGATGCTTTTGGTAGTACCAACGTTTGTGGTTGAATGTTTGCAATTGTGTTTGTTATGCTTCCTTTATTTTCGAAGTTTCTTTTCTTATGCATGCACATTCCTTCCCCTTGGCAAGTACTTGAACTCCAGAATTTCTCTTTTCGTCATCTCATTACCTTGTCTATCACCTTTACCTCCTCAGATGGTTGAGACCCGCCGTGGAGGTTCCTCTTCCGAAAACCCACCACCACCCCCGGATCCCGACATGACTCAAATCCTGCGTCTCTTGATGGAAGACCGCCAGCGTGCTCGCGCGGAAAGTGAAGCCAACATCGCCGCACTTCGGCAAATTGCTCAAGCCGCCGCGAGAAACCGCAACAACGAAGAAGGAGAAGGACACGGCGAAGAAGCGCCAAGATCACGCCTTAGGGATTTCCAGAACACCAATCCGCCCGTGTTTTCCAAGTGCACCGCTCCCCTCGATGCGGATGATTGGCTCCGCACCATTGAAAACAACCTTGAAGTCGCTGCCGTAGGAGATAACGAGAAAGTTCTTCTCGCCACTCACTTTCTCGCTGGACCCGCACGAGCATGGTGGGAGAACGTCAAGGCCATGCAAGCCCCTGATCACGTCATCAACTGGGAGGAGTTCACCGCCAAGTTCCGCAAAGCTCACATTCCTACGGGATTGATCAAAATGAAGCGTGATGAATTTTTCAACCTGAAGCAGAATAACTCCAATGTGGTGGATTACCTCGACAAGTTTAACACCCTAGCAAGGTACGCCCCCCAGGACACGGACACTGATGAAAAGAAGCGCGACCGTTTCATGAATGGTCTGCATGAAGAAATTCAGAGTATCCTAGTGGCTGTACCCTACCCAGACTTGGAAGCGCTTGTGGATGACGCCATTATGGTGGAGTCTAAGCGCAAGGCTGCCTACGAAACCAGAAAGCACAAGATGCAACAGCAACAGAGTGGACCCAGCAACCCCAAGTACCACAGCCCGCCCCCGTCAAGGCCCGCCAATCCACCTCAGAGGAACCTAGCACCAGCTCCAGCTTATCGCTCCAACAACTACACTCCCAATCATTTAGCTCCACAGCATCGTTCCGGAGGAGGAGGTTACAATAACAACCCTCGCCCCAATCCGCCAGCTCGTCCTCAAGGAGATGGATGCTTCACTTGTGGGAAGCCTGGGCACTTCTCTCGTGAATGCCCTACCAAGATGAGGACACCTCAACGCGCCAACGCACCAAGACCCAATCAAGCTCAAGCTAGGACTGCGTCAGGAAATAAGCCAGTTGTCAAGAAGCAGGCCAATGCCGTCCATGGACATCTGAACCATGCCAGTGCTGAAGAGGCTGAGGAAGCTCCGGACATCGTGATGGATACGTTCCTAGTCAACTCCACTCCTGCCCGAGTTCTTTTCGATTCCGGAGCATCTCATTCTTTCGTTACCGAACCCTTCATTAAGAAAAGTGGGCTAAAACCAACCATTATGAAACGCCTCATGCTAGTGCAAATTCCAGGATCCACCGCTAAAACCCGCCTATCTTGCAAACAAGTTCCCATTATCATACACGGAATACCTTTCCAAGCAGAACTCATAATCTTAGGAGCCCAAGGCTTAGAGGTAATACTTGGAATGGACTGGATGACCAAGTATAAGGGACACATTGACTGCGTCCGAAAATCCATTACTCTCACCAATGATCAAGGCCTACCAGTAAAATACACCGCCACCATACACTCATCCAAAGCCTTCTGTAAGAAAAGCATCTCTGGTCCCGACCTTGAACAAGTTCCTGTTGTCTGTGAGTATCCTGATGTCTTTCCGGGGGAATTGCCCGGCATGCCCCCTGATCGGGACATCGAATTCATCATAGAACTGATTCCAGGAACCGCACCCATAGCCCAGAGACCTTACCGTATGAACCCCCAAGAACTGATCGAGTTAAAGAGACAGTTGGACGACATGTTGGCCAAAGGTCTGATCCGACCTAGTGCTTCACCATGGGGATCGCCTGTGATCTTCGTGGACAAAAGATACGGAACCATTCGCTTATGTGTGGATTACCGGAGGCTCAATGATGTTACCATTAAAAATAAGTATCCTCTGCCCAAGATCGATGACTTGTTCGATCAGATGAATGGAGCTAAAGTTTTCTCCAAGATAGATCTTCGCATCGGATATCACCAACTCAAAGTTAGAGAATCCGACATTCCCAAGACTGCCTTCACCACCCGTTACGGATTGTATGAGTACACCGTAATGTCCTTCGGACTCACCAATGCCCCCGCCTACTTCATGAATCTCATGAACAAGGTCTTCATGGAATACCTAGACAAATTTGTTGTGGTGTTCATCGATGACATCTTGGTTTACTCTAAAACTGAGGAAGAACATGAAGAGCATCTGCGACTTGTTTTGGGTACCCTTAGGCACCATCGACTTTATGCTAAGTTCAGTAAATGTCAGTTTTGGCTCAAGGAAGTTGGATTTCTTGGCCACGTCTTGTCAGCAGGAGGACTCTCTGTTGACCCCTCTTTGATCAAATCCATTGTGGATCGACAACCCCCTAAGAATGTTACCGAAGTGAGGTCTTTCCTCGGATTGGCGGGATATTACCGCAAGTTCGTTGAAGGATTCTCGAGTATCGCCAAGCCAATGACCCTCCTTCTTAAAAAGGGTAAGAAGTTTGAATGGTCAGGAAAGTGTGAAGAGAGTTTCCAAGAACTAAAAAGGCGACTCGTTTCGGCCCCCATCTTGACCATGCCCGACGTCACCAAAGACTTCGTGATCTATTGTGATGCTTCCAAACTTGGTCTTGGAAGTGTCTTAATGCAAGAAGGAAAAGTGATCTCTTATCTCTCCCGACAGTTGAAACCTCACGAAGCCAATTACCCCACCCATGACCTGGAGTTAGCCGCCGTAGTTCATGCCCTCAAGACTTGGCGCCACTATCTCATAGGAAATAGGTGTGATATTTACACCGATCACAAAAGCCTTAAGTATATCTTTACTCAGAGGGAGTTGAACATGCGACAGAGAAGATGGATTGAGCTCATCAAGGACTATGATCTTAGTATCCATTACCACCCTGGAAAAGCTAATGTAGTTGTCGACGCCCTCAGCAGAGAACCCTGTTCCCTCAACTCTCGTTTGAAAGTCGAGCAACCCCTGCTTTATCAAGAGTTTGAAGAATTCGGATTAGAGTTGGTTAGCCATGGATTTCTTGCTGCCATGGAAGCCAGACCCACCCTCCGAGATCAGATCAAGGAAGCCCAAGTAGGACATAAGAGTATTGAAGGGATCAAGCGCCGCATGACCAAGGAAAAATTAGAAGGATTTTCGATCGACTCCAATGGAGTTCTGTGGTACAATGGACGTCTCTGCGTACCAAACATTCCTGATTTGAAGAACCTTATAATGGAGGAAGCCCATAATACTCCTTATTCTATTCACCCTGGAGGATCTAAGATGTATCAAGATCTGAGAGACACCTTCTGGTGGCACGGAATGAAGCGGGATATTGCCTTCTTTATCGCTCGATGTGATGTCTGCGTAAAGTTAAAGCTGAGCACCAACGTCCTGCCGGATTGCTGCAACCTTTGAAAATACCGGTGTGGAAATGGGAAGAAGTGGGAATGGACTTTATCACCGGCCTTCCCAGATCTAGCCGCGGACATGACTCAATCTGGGTAATAGTTGATCGTCTCACAAAAGTCGCTCACTTCCTGCCTGTCAAAACCACCGATCACGGAAGAGCGTTAGCCGACCTTTACATCTCCCGTATAGTTAGCCTTCACGGCGTTCCCAAGGTCATCGTATCAGATCGAGGCACCCAGTTCACTTCCCGTTTCTGGTAGAAGCTTCACGAAGCTATGGGAACCAAGCTATCGTTCAGCACCGCCTATCACCCTCAGACGGGAGGACAGACCGAAAGGGTAAACCAAATTTTAGAGGACATGCTTCGAGCCTGCGTCCTTGCCTATGGAACTAAATGGGAAGATTGCCTGCCATTCGCCGAGTTCTCCTATAACAACAGCTATCAAGCCAGTCTTCGGATGGCACCCTTTGAAGCCCTCTATGGGAGGAGATGCCGAACCCCTCTTAACTGGACCGAGACCGGAGAAAGCCAAGTGTTCGGGCCAGACATACTTCGAGAAGCAGAGGAACAAGTTCAGCTTATTCGTGACCGTCTGAGAGCTGCACAGTCCCGCCAGAAGAGTTACGCCGACACCAAGCGTCGAGAATTAACTTTCTGCACCGGAGATTTCGCCTATCTCCGGGTAACCCCTCTCAAAGGAATGAAACGTTTCCATGTCAAGGGCAAGCTTGCGCCCAGATATATTGGTCCTTTCAAAGTACTTGGACGAAGAGGAGAAGTGTCCTACCAACTTGAACCGCCCCCTGAATTGTCGGAGTTCCATGACGTTTTCCATATCTCTCAACTTCGGAAATGCCTCCAAGCACCAAACAAGACTGAAATTTTCAAGGATATCGACTACCGTGCAATCAACCTCAATCACGACCTAACCTACAGAGAGAACCCCATTCGTATTTTGGAAGAAGCCGTTAGGGTTACCCGCCGGAGGAAGATTAAGTTCTTCAAGGTTCAATGGAGCAATCACTCTGAAGATGAAGCCACCTGGGAAAGAGAGGATTATCTGAGACAGGAGTTTCCCCATCTGTTCAAGCTCCTAGACGTGGAATCCCGGGACGAGATTCTTTTAAGGGGGGAAGGTCTGTAACACCCCATTTTTCAGGACCTGCATTTTTCTCCTGCTTAAAATTTTGGACTTACAAAAACTTTTCATTTTATGGCTGCTAGAGCTTTTAATTGTGTCATGCATGGTCTGGTCTTAAAATTTTCTTTAGGATTATTGAATTAGAGAGTTACCTTGGTTATTATTTTAGTACCTCATTTTAAATCAGTAGGATTTGACCCTTTATGTGTTGACACCAACCCCAACTATTGTTTTTCCTCTCCACTAAAAACCCTAGTTTTTATTGTTGACCATCACCATCTTAACAAGGGGGAACACTTCCCTCTCTTATTTGGATGATGCCATATCATCACCTAGGGTTATACCACCAACACCAACACCCCTTGTTTGTCTTTTATTATTTTCTTCTTTCAACACATGTGCTTATGCACATGGAACCCAAAACTAAGCTCATGCATTGGCATGGCTCCCTTCTCTCTTTCCACCCCTGCCCCATATTTTTCTCTTCTCTCTCTTTTTCTCTCTTGGACTTTGGCCGAGAGGTAAGAAGAGGGGAGACTTCCCCCTCTCTTTTTTTTCTTCTCCCTCTCTTCTTTTCTCCTCTGGCTTGGGCCGTGGCCGATGCCACCACTCCCTCCTTGCCCTGGCCCAACCCTAGCCCTCCTATCTCTCCCCTCTCTGACCCAAACGCCACCAGCCCCTCTCTCCCGCGCCAAAACCCTAGCCCTAAAACGCACGCGCTCGACACGACGGGTCAAGAGACATGATGGCGCCTCCTCGTTCGACGCGCCATCAGCCTCAACTGCCCGCGCCCCCCCTCGTTTCCCTCCCCTCGCTGACGCTCCCAGGCGACGTCACACTGGGCCCGGCCAGTGATGCCAGCCCTCGCGCGCCCGTTGGCCATCCGCACCGCCCACGCCACTACCGCACCCCCTCCTCGCCTATAAAAACCCCCCAGTGCCACCACTTCCTCTTCATCTCCCCCACTCGCACGCCGTCAGGGTGCCTCACCCACTGCCTAGCCGCTCGAGCTGCCGCTCGAGCCGCTGCTGCGACCTCCCGACGCCATCGCCGCCGTGGTCACCGTGAAGGTGACGAGGAGGAGCCGTCGATGACGCCACTCCCCCCGCCGCTCCCTCTCTTCCCTTCCTCGCCAGCACACCCTCCTGCAGCGGAGCGACGATGACGACGATGCACCGGCGACGCCCGTGACGCAGACGTCGCCAAGCAAGGCGACGCCGACGTGTCCGAGCACCGCCAGGACGTCCCCGAGCCGCACACCCACGCCGCCGAGCCACCTACGTCGAGCCACGCCACCGCCAGCCGCTGGTAAGCCGTCGCGCCGCCCCCTTTTCTCCCTCCGCGCCGGCGAGCGCCGCGGACGTCGATCACGCGCCGGATCTGGACCGCCGGATCCAGATCGGACGGGCGCATGGCGCATGCACGGCCACGTCGGCGTGCATGGCCACGTCCGCCGGCCTGGCCCGCCACGGGCCCCTGGCCTTTTTTCTTTTTTCTTTTTCTTCACCGGCCACCGGAGAGCCCCACTGGGCCGGCCCAACTGCACAGCACCGCACGGCCCAGGGCGTTCCCGCCCATTTTATTTGTTTAAAATTTTGTTTAAACAGAAAATAAAAATGGAAATCTGCCAGTGTACTGTTTTGCTAATAAAAATAGTTTGGTAGCTCCGATTGATGTGATTCCAAGTGCATTAGAATCAGTACCATATTATCTTTCAGATGCCACTGGCCTAGTATTTTTAGGATTTTTGTACGATTTTTAATAAATAAAACTTGATCACTGTTTCTGGTTAGTATTTTGAGTCTCAAAATTTGAAAAATAAATATTTTTGAGTGATTCCAATTGTGTTGATCTTGTATTGTTACTGTGCATCTAGGAAAAATACCAGTAGCCTCTGTTAGTAATATTTCGTCTCTGGTTGTGATTGTATGTGTGTCACATGCAATGATAGGATTAGAGTTTGATGTTTTTAATTAAACCTTGATACTTTTTGTTTATCAAAATGGCCAAACCATGACTTGTTACTACCAAACTACACCCCTGCATATTTTCATCCTTTCATTTGTTATCTTTGGTTCTTGAGTTATATGTTGATTGTATGCATCGTTTACTTTTGCGACGCTAGATACGAACGAGGGAGAAGTTGAAGGGGAGGACTTTGGAGAAGGATTTGAGGAGGACCAGGGACAAGCCAACCAAGGCAAGCCATCTTTGAACTCTGATTGATGTGGTGTTGGATGTCATTTGTTGATATCCCTAAGCATCTTATTCCTATATGTGTTGTTGTTTCTATAATGGTCTATGTATGGATGCAATTGGGGTACTTCTTTGTGGTAGTCTTTCACCTTGTTCACATGTTGGAGGGATGCATGGTAGCATGACCGTGTTACTCCCTTGGGTCTACTTGAATGCTCAACATGAGCATGTCCGATTCCAAAATAGAGTTTTACATCACACCCCCACCACTTTGTTGAGTCTAGAGGTATCAAAGTCATGAAGCTTGGTGTAATTCTCAACTTGAGAGAAGTATGCCGTGTACTCTTATAAATGTTGGATGGGTAGTACACCTACACCACCCTAGTTGTATAGTAGTACTACAAATCTGAAAGTTTGATCCACCCTTTGTCACCTTCATACATGCTTACCTTAAGCAAAGTGTGATCCACTTTATGCCACTCACATATACCCCTCACGGCGTGATGACTCTCATCTCGGCCATGGTGTGGGATTAGTTCCTTCTCATGAAACTATAGGTTGGGAACCCCTCAAGGCTTACCTTGTTGTAAATGTTTATGAAAACCTTGGGTGAGCTAACCCAAGTGTATGGTTTAAGAAAAACAAAAGATCTTGATAAGAATGTTTGGGAAAGAGGTGTATGCCTGTTTGTTGAACAACCAAGGTGTTGTGGGAAAAAGTGTCGGTTTCTAAAAAGGGGCACTGCGTATAAGTGTTCGCCGTCCCAACTTTTATTCGCGCAACCACATTATCCAAAGTGGGCACGGGCTTAGTTCGTAGTCTGTTGAAATTGGCATAAGCACCCTTCACAACTTTCTAGGGAGGGTCACGATGACCTCCGACGCCGGGTTGCGCTCTGGAGGAGGCAATACACTGTCTTAACTGATAGCCGGACGATTACTGAGGGTCTTCTGTCATGGCGCCGGAGATACGCTCAAAGGAGGTATGCTGCCGGGGTGCCGGGAAGGGGTAAGCCCGCAGGGAAGGACTTGTGCCAAGGGAGACGGGCGAAAGACTATGACTGATTATTCGAGACTCGCATACGATCCGGGGATGATCCCGACGGATTTATCAGTTCTTGTGGGGAAAGTGCGTAAACTCTGCAGAGTCAAATCTATTCGAATAGCCGAGTCCGCGGTCAAGGACAAGTTGAAATGGCCATACTTAACCGGGCTTGCGTTTTGTTTTGAACAAATGATTTGCAAAGAAAGTGTTGTGTTTTTGTGTACCGGGAAGGTACGGAATATGGGCGTGTGTTGACCATATGGAGATGGTCGTGGAAAAATGAGACCAAACGGGGAACTTTTTCCTAGTGTTTCATGATGAAGAACTCTTCTTTAACAAAGATATAGAGATGTCATAGGATCTTCCCTCGCATATCCATTAATTGAGATGGAGGAATGCACCTCTTCTTTAACAAAGATATAGAGATGTCATAGGATCTTCCCTCGCATATCCATCAATTGAGATGGAGGAATGCACCTCTTCTTTAACAAGGATATAGAGATGTCATAGGATCTTCCCTCGCATATCCATCAATTGAGATGGAGGAATGCACCTCTTCTTTAAGAAAGATATAGAGATGTCATAGGATCTTCCCTCGCATATCCATCAATTGAGATGGAGGAATGCACCTCTTCTTTAACAAAGATATAGAGATGTCATAGGATCTTCCCTCGCATATCCATCAATTGAGATGGAGTAATGCAACTCTTCTTCAACAAAGTTACAGAGATGTCTTAGGACAACAATAGTGTTCCCTTCACTTGAGAAGTCGGAATGCTATGTCACCAAGAGAAGTTGATGCATGCTATATCCACAAGAGAAACTATTCTTCCTCTCTTCTCTCCTTTAGATAGTTTATGTTAGCACCTCTTTGTGATGGTTTGCGAGTACAATTCCAAATGTACTCACGGCTTTGTCCCTGGCTATTAACTTGGCCAGACTATGAGGAGGATTATGAAGACGATGGAGGATACCAGGATGACTAGCGACCTAGGACGATCTTCAAGTCAGACGCCTATAGGTCTAAGGCATGACTTGGGCCCGACGATGTTGACGTGTATCCGCTGCTTATGTTTGTGAACTTGCCCATTGTGGCATTTATGTAAGACTGGGTCATGTGACCGCGCTATTGTAAGACTTATTTATTCGGTATTGTAATGGATGATGTAATTATGGATATTCAGTTCGGTTATGTGCTCACGGTGCACTGATCATGGATCGCGAGTTGAATGCATAACAGGGTATTTTCGGACAGCTAGTCCGGGGTCCCCACACCAAACCCTCTACACTTTTCACAATGGCACAATGAACCGTAAAGAAAAGGTTTGTATTCCAAAACGAATACTTGATATGAATCAAAATAATTTATCAAAAGATTTTTCAAAGGGACAAGGAAGACACATGGGAGCAACAAAGATTTCTTGGAAATAAAGTAAGGAAATAAGAAGCAATCCAAGATGATGATGATCCATAAATTCAACCACATACAAGGTTATCAATTGTCAAAGACAATGATGAATATTGGAATTAACTTCCGGTGGTATATTTCAACAAGGATAGAAAGGATCAACTTCACAATAAAAGGCATAGGATACATATATAGAATTAAGCACTATGCACGGATGAAGATTCTTGATAGCTTCAACTAGTCAAACAATCACGCACGGCAATGATTAGGATAACTTGAAGCAAACAGTGTCTCAAATAAGATATAGAGATATGTATTTGAGGAAAACTGTACCAAGAATTTTTTACTCAAACAAGAACCATAAGATGAGCAATAAAAGCTTTTTAATACAAGTAGAGCTTGTTTGAGCAAACATGCCACCTAGGATCAAGGTAATTAAGAGTATCAACTCTAAGTGGCATAACCTCAAATGTTCACATTTTCTAGGCTTGTGATATGTACAAAACATATTACTCCATAATGTGATAAAACATTTCTTCTAGTTGAGAGGCAATTAAAATCGATTGGAGATGATTAATGGACATTTAGAATTTAAATTTCTCATGAGTATGACACACCACATAGTGACTAGATAATCTTGCAATATCAATACTAAGTGGTGGTACCCA
>NC_061512.1:65096525-65155882 GCF_022539505.1 Lolium rigidum | reverse complement strand
AACGATAAGCAAAATGCTAAGTAGCAAACCAACATAGATTAATAAGTTACCGGTGTGCAAGACACCGGCACAAACAGTTGTACCATAGCCAAAATAGAGCTTAAGTATTATCTTACATCATAGACCCCGGCATACCGGGGTAGCATTTAATGGGCAGTGTTTCCAAGTTAAGCAGCGTAAGCATATCACATGCAGCTTTCAAGCAACAGGGGCGTCGGAAGGAGCGTCATTGGCATCAGAACAATCTGGAGGCGCGTCGCCGGCTCCGGCCTCGTCAGCGTCTTCACCTTCCTCCTCGTCGCTCAGATAGTCCTTGACGTCTGGAGGAGGGGGGATGAAGGTGCGCATGCCGGCGTACTCCGCGATGTGGTACGCTCGATCCTGCCGCTTAGCGGTGAGGACCGGGTCCAGGTCGGTTTCAGCCCCTTCGCGCACGCCGGTGAAGACGTCCAGGTCCAGCTCCGGGTACCAGGAGCAGGCAACGCGAAGCGCTGAGTCAGCTCCGGCACGGGCAGCAGAGCACTGCCACTCCCGGATCCTTCTACCGGCACCCTTCAAGCGGTCGCTGATGAGGGAGAAGGTGTCTGGTACCACTTCTCCAGGCCAGAGAGTCCGGAAGAGCTGGGTGGCCACATCAGGGATGTCGGAGAGGTTCCGGTCTATGGCGCGCATATGGGAAACCCGCGCGTTCAGCGCAACCAAATGGTCATAGGGCTCCCAAGGCGCACCCAGATTCTCATATGCCTGGGCAACCCGGCGCTCTCCAACTCTTTTCACGGCAAACGCCTGGGAGTCCGGGAAGAGCCCTATAAGATGAAGGAAAGAAGTTAAGCAAGTGCTACTGGAAGAGATAAGCTTATAAGCAGAAACCGGGAAATAAAAAAGAGAAACTTACGGAGGGCAAGCGCGTCAGTCTTCGTAACCAGAAGGTCATACTCCTTCTGTTCCGCCTCCAGCCGCGCGGCCTTCTCCTCGGCTGCCTTCCGCGCCTTGGCGGCCTCCTCCAGCTCAGCCTGCAACACCACATTGGCATTGCCGGCGTCCTCCAGCGCCTCATGCAGCTTGGCCTCCGCAGCGGACTCAGCAGCCTTCAGCGCTTTGGCATGGTCAAGACCGAGCTGCATATACTGACGCTTGAGCTCCTTGTAGCTGGTCTCATGGGCGCTCAGATCCTCCTGGTGCTGCCGGATAAGCTGGTCCTTCTTCTCTGGAACCCGGAAAGAAAGTGTTAGCAAAGTTGTACTGATATAATGTAGAAAAAGCAAGTTAACTGGAAAACAGGAAGCTGTACCTTCGGCGGCGGCAAGCTGCGTCTTGAGAGCCTCAATAGAAGCCTCCGGGATAGCTGTTGAAAAAAAATCATAAGTGTTAAGTATTGAGACAAAGAAAGCTTTCCGGTGAAAAGATATCGGAGGCGCAGAAGTTTACCTTGGCACTTGCTGTGTGCCTCAGCGAGGTCCCGGTGCTCCCAAAGGAGCTCCTCAAAGAGGATCTTCCGAGCATCAGCCGTGGTCTGTTCAAGGGAATGGTGTTAGCTAAGAGCAAAGATCTTAACCCGAAACTCGGGGCCGGCTATGCCGGTTTCGCGCGTTTCTAGTTAAGTTTCGCGCTAAGAGCAAAGATCTTAACCCGAAACTCGGGGACTGGCTATGCCGGTTTCGCGCGTTTCTAGTTAAGTTTCGCGCTAAGAGCAAAGATCTTAACCCGAAACTCGGGGACTGGCTATGCCAGTTTCGTGCGTTTCTAGTTAAGTTTCGTGCTAAGAGCAAAGATCTTAACCCGAAACTCGGGGACTGGCTATGCCGGTTTCGCGCGTTTTCAGTTAAGTTTCGCGCTAAGAGCTACGCTCTCAACACGAAACTCGGGGATTGGGAGGATAGACAAGATTCAGCAAAAAAGAGAAACCGGCATAAAGTTGAAGGTTCAAGGAAAGATAGAAAAGAGCCAGAAGAAGAGAAACCAAGATAAATCAAGAAATGGAACAAGCTTTATGAGACTTACCATCATGTTGTTCGTGGCATCGAACCACGTGCTGTCCAGCTCTTTGACGGCCCGACGCAGCCGCATGAAGTGCTCTTCAGAGGACCGCTCACCAACAGGGTCAGGCGCCGGTAGCCGGTCCTTGCCCAGGCCGCGGGTCGCCTTGGACACGTCCGCGGCGTTCCACTTCTCCGCGTAGGGCAGCAAGTGCCCCAGCTCCTGGCCTCTGCGCTGGAACACGGTGATCCGGCCAAGCAGGCCGGTGGCCTTCTCGCCGGCAGCGCTAGCAGCGCGGCCGACGTGCGGCACCAAGGGCTGCTGGCTGACAGAGGGGGCGCTGGAAGCCATTGCCTCCCCCTTGGTGAGTGCCAATTTATTGGGCGGCGGCGTCGTGGAAGTGGCGCCGGCTGGCTCGGTGTGAGGAGCTTCCGGCGGCGGCGTTGGCGTAGTTCTGGGAGAAGGGGGAGCGTCAGGCGCGTCGCCCGGGTTGGAGCTTGCCGGCGCGGAAGCTTCCGGCGCGGCTTTGGAGGGGGAGGACTTCTTGGTCTTCTTCTTCTTTTTCTTCTCTAGGACGGGGGGAACCAGAGGTTCCGCCCGCCCGGCAGTTTCTTCTCCGGCGCCGATGTCGCTGGCGCCGGTGTCTTGGTTCTCGAGAGGGGAGACAAGGTCCTCCTCTGCGCGGTGATCTGGCGGTGTAGGGGCCGCGCGCCCCGAACTTGTGGTGCCTCCCAGAGGGGAGGCAGAGGTGTTGCCGGCACCAGATGGTGCCGGGCTTGAGTGAGGAGGAGGAGTTGAGGTCCTGGCGGATCCGGCAGAGCCTAGCTTGAGCGCGGGGCTGAAAGAGAGAAAAAGAAAGGGTTGGAAAAAAGCAACCGGAAAGGAACTTGGTAAAAACAAAACAAGCAGAGAAACGGGGTCTTACCCAGAAGAGGTCGGCATCTGCCTGCTCTTGTAGCGCCTCATGCATGTGACCTTCCCCGCTACAGGTTCAGTCCGGAAGCGTTTGGAGGCAGGGGCCTGGCTCGAACCGGCATCAGAGGCCGGAGCCTTGTTCTTCTGGCCTTGGGCCATGAGTTTCTCCACAAACTCGTGGCCTGCCTCGGCCCCCAGGGGAGCAACGTGCTCATGGACCTGTGGGTTGATGTTGGCTGAGGGAACATCTACAGAGGAACAATAATAGAAGAATATGAGAGATCAAAAAGAAGAGCTACCTCCAGCAAGGTCAGGTCGTCAGACGAACCGGTCGGTTCCGGTGGAGATTTGCCGAGGCGCGAGGCGGGAGTCCGGCCCATCTTCAGATCCTGCCAACGGATGAAGGGGTCCGGGTTGAACTTGTCAAGACCGCGCTTCCGGCAAGGGCCTCGCCGGTCTGAGTCAATGCGGGGGAAGCGGATCTTGGCCTAAAAACAAAAGAAAAAAGAGTTAGTCACAGTAAAAAGTTACCGGTGAACCGACCCGAGTTGCGTAATTTCTTACTTCTTGGGTCGGAGGGTTAGTAGAACTGAGGGGCCGGAGGCCCCATTCCCAATCATCTGGCATGGCAGTCTGGCAGATCTGCCTAGCCTTAAGGACAACGTCCTTTTTGCTGAGAGGAAGTCCGGTGATCTTGGTAGGATCACCGGGACCATACATCTCGCTCATCTTATGAACGCGGCGCTTAAGAGGAAGCACCCGGCGTGAGATGAAGGCGCGGATAATGTCATCGGAGCAGATGCTGGTATCCTTCATCAGCTCCTTCATGAAGCGCACCACCCGGTTTGTTTCGATATGATCTGTCTTCGGGTTGTAGCTCCAGTTGATTTTCCGGGCGGCGCCGATTAAAAGGCGGCGGATTGATGAGATCTGCGGCGCCGTCGTTCCTCACGTAAAAGAAGGTCCCTTGCCATAACCGGCATGACTCGAGACCGGTAAACTTGAAAAAAGGGCTCCCTTGGCGGGAGCCAATGATGCAAGACCCGCATTGTACGGGGGGCTTTGGTTTAGGGATATCCTTGCCCTGAACGGAGTTAATCCGAAGAGCAAAGAAACGGGCAAACGTCTCGCGAGTGGGACGAATGCCGATATAGGCCTCCATGAAGGTGGCGTAGCAAGAGAGGTAGAAAACGGCGTTGCCGGGAAGATGGTGAGGCTGGAGTCGGTAAAAGTCAAGGAATTGACGGAAAAAATCAGAGGCGGGGAGGCCGAAGCCGCGCTCGAAGTGAGCGAGAAAAACAACATGTTCACCGGGATTAAGCACCGGTTCAATTTCGTCACCGGGAAGCCGGCAGATAACTGACTCCGGAATCCTCCGGGACTGGTAAAGCCAGTCGATTTCGTACTGACTAACGTTGGAGCCCATCCAGGCCCTGCGTGTGATACCGGCGGGATTTACGCCGGAAACTTGGCTAGAGCTACCGGTTTCCTGATTGCTACCGGAATCGATGTCCATCTGGACAAGATCGGCGCTCAACCCGTTGGAAGATTAGCTATGACGGCTGCTAGAGGAAGAGGCAGAAGAAGAGGTAGAGGAAGACTCCTCGTTCGACATGAGATTTGATGAAGAGAAACACAAATCCCAAGATTTACCCCCTCGCAAAGATCTACGAGTAAGAGAAAAGCAAAAGAAAAGGAGAAGTAAATATACTACCAACTCAAGATCTGGAAAGCAAGCAAGAGAAGGCTACACGTAGATTGAGCCTAACCTGAGGCGGCGGAGTTGCAGAGGAAGTGGCTCGCCGGTGGAATGGCGAGCTTGCGGTTGGCAGGGAGGTCCGTCGGCGGCGAGATGAGGAAGAGCTTGAGAAGGCACCAATGCCGCGGCCGCGAGAGGAGCGCCGCAGAGGTTCTTCACGCGGAGAAGTTCGGCGGCGTCCGACGGAGCACTAGCGGAGGTTCGCCGGGCGGCGAAGCTCGAACGATGAACGGAGCGGCGGAGATGCAGAGAGCAAGGGCACTGTGCGCGAAGAAGTGGGGAATGCGAGAAGAGGAAGAAGAAGGGGCGGTTTTGCCTTATAAAGGAAGAGAGAGAAGTGGGCCGAAAACCGCTGGGCCGCGGTGGTTCGGACCGTGGGCCGTGACGGTTCGCTCCACGGGCCGCCACGTGGCGTAGCGATACACGCGTAAAAACAGAAGGCCACAGGGAGGTACACACAGATCCAGAACGGTGGCCAGGATTCGCTGTGAGGCAGTTAATACGCGCGCGGAAGCCGAAAGGAAGTGACCCCTGACACTGACGCATCAGTCACAGTGCGCATGTCACTGACAGGCGCGGGGCCCGAGATATTCTCGACTTCGCCGAGGAAGTGTTTAATGACTAAGATGCCGGAGGATAAGATACCGGAAAAGGTCTTGCAAAGAGAGATAACGTAAGTCCGGGCAAAGATGCCGGATCTGAGCTCAGCGCCGGATAGATTAAACCGGTATTCAGAGACGTGAGAACCTGGCATGGTCTGTTGGATAGAATCCGCCAGACTATACCAGCTTCGGGGACTAATGTTGGGGGGATGACCCCCGGTATGCCAAAGGCATGCCAAACCGGATGGTTTGAGCCATGAAGATACCGGTTTAATGTTCGTACCGGAACACGAAGTTAAAGAATTTGGCTAAGTGAGGCTAAGCCGGTATCCCCAAGAGGGGTATGCCGGAACCAGATAAAGGAGACACCGGTTTACCGGAAAGAAGAGCAAGTCGGCAGGACTGGTCAAAGATTCTCTCCAGAGCTAGAAGACAAAGATGAGCTAAGCAAAGTGGCTTTAAACGAAGGGCTGACGATAAAGAGGAGGATGACGATCAAAGAAGCCGGAGGACGTCAGCCTCCCTGATTAAAGGAGACCCCGGTGTCATCTATGATTAAAGTAGCTTTGTAAAGTAGTTTGTCTAGTCAAAGATGCCATTAGGGTTTCTTGCCCTGTAAGCCACCCTCTCCCCTATATAAGGAGAGGGGGCAGCCCTCTTCACGGGCACGGACGAAGAGGTGTAGGCATAGACGAACACATGTACTGAGAAACTTGTAACCTGTGGAGATCAATAAAGAAGATGATCTAGAGCGAGTTCTTCCTTATGTCTTTCTTCTTCAACCTCTAGCCTTGGCTAAGTTCTTGAGGAATCCATCCGGAAGTTCATCCCATCTAATCACAAACCCTCCCCCGAATCCTCTTGCGTCCATTCGGCCCCAACTTAAGCCATCATATGGCATCTGTCTGTTCACCACGACGACACAAGCCCACACCGCCTTCTCCGCGACTGCAAACCCACCCTTTTGTCCGACCCTACACCCCCAGTAGACTTCTTCCGATAATACGGCTTTACTCACGGTGTACTCCGGACAATCCATCATAGACCGTAGAGCTAACATCACTAATGGATGGGGATTTAAAAGGCTATCCCAACCTACGGCGGTGCCTCCAACACCCTGCAGCTCTACCAGTCCGTTGGCGTGCAGAAGGGAAAAGATACAGCTGACTTCCCCAGAGCCATTATAGATCTTATGGTCAACGCGATATGTACGGCGCTAGAATCACTAGACGGCATTAGTACTTAGTCCTAGATGAGTAGTACCCATGCAATGGAACCTCCACCATATCAACACATGCCATGGTTCCATTGCCCACCACATAGTCATATTCATAATTGTAAAATAATACTTTGCTTTTCAATGCATGAGTGATAAGTATAGTACTTTGCATATAGTTTGATACAAATAATCAAATGACATGAGCAAGCGATGAACTTGCCTTTCTTGACTGCAAGATTATGCAGACAAAATCTTCGATACGTGAGAACTCCAAATGCTGAAATACCATCATCGTCCGGTAAGGACAATGTTTAAAGAACTGGCAAAGATGCTATAATGCATAGTATGAGATGCAATCGTCCCGAGCGTAACCTGATCCCGATGATTTATGATTGATGAGTTGTAAAGATTTCTTTAGGGTTGGTTGCACTTTTAGAATGATTCTTCAAACAAGGTTCTTATTAGCATCATATTCAAGTGATATAAGACATCATAACAATCATACACATAAAGAATAGTGGTGGAATAATAGGTAAAGAACAGGTTGTTAATTTTAAGTTCTATAGAACATGGTTGATGATTACTTATACTATACTTCAAAAGAATAACTTTTGAAGAACATGTTGTTAAAGAGATAATAAGTATTTCAAAGAAGGATTAGGGCTTCTAAGGTTTGATTGACATTTGTACTTCAAAAGAATAACTTTTGAAGAACAGGTTAAATAAGAATATGAACTACTATACATAGGAGCTATGGCTTTCTAGGGTTTTCTATTGGATTCATTTAGTTCACTAATAGGAAATAGTTGGGTTCTTTAAGTAGAATGGGTTTATATGTAGCAGGTATTGATATGGTTATTACCATGGTTTCCCATATACATCATATCAAAGGATGGTTATTAAGATGGTTCCATAGGTTTGCTATTAGGCTTACTATGGTTTCATATTTGCTTTACCAAATAATCTCTAATGGTTTCTAAGTTAAGTAGCTTATCATTTCCTAAGTAGGGTTTAGTGGAATAGAAGCATGTGTTGTGTATTGCTACATAAGGTTGGTACTAGGGTTTATCTTATGGTTTTACTAGGATTGGATGATTGAGGGGTATCTTAATGGTATGTTATATAGGAATAGTGATCAATGATGCTAACATGTGGTCTCAAGCTAGGGTTTATATCTAGGTGGCACTAATTGGTTATATAAGGTTTATCAAAAATAAGAACAGAAAATGATGATCTCATGTGGATTGTACCTAGTTTTATTTTAGTGGATCATGAGTATGCACTCATTGGTTGTTTATTAAGGTTCTACATGTAAAGGTGAAGTGGCTATGATCACATGGGCTAAACCCCTAGGGTTTTAGGATTGGAACTGTTTTATGATGAACATATAAAAATAATAGGTTCAAGGTCTTACTTATATTAGAACTAGGGTTTCTAAATTGTGATATCATTTACAAAATGATAATTGGTATTAGAGTTGGAATTATCACTAATTTGGAGTTTGAAATAATAATGGATGTAATACTATATTATTCTTTTAAAAGACTTAAATGTGAATAGTACTATTAGGGTTTAGGGTTTTTAATTGAAATAATGATCAATCTAGGATTTCATAGGATTAGACATAACCATCTAGAAATATTTGTTGTTTTATATGGCATCTTAAGGTGAAGTAATATTTAATATTTTCTTCATGTGAAGAATTGAAACAAGAAATTATCTGCTTAGATTTTAGGTTTTAATAGTTTAAGATTTAAATTAGTCTTCTAAAACTTTAGAGGAAATTCATTGTTGTTCTTTTAAACTTTAAGTATTTGTTTTCTATTTTCTTTATAGAGGTCATTTTATGATACTCACTTCTACTTATTGACTTATTTTTATTTTACTTAAATGTTTAAAAGATTTCCCAAAAAAAATAACCAATAATAAAAAAAATAAGATTAAAAATAGACCAAGTGGTCTGTTGGGCTGGCGCAATTGATTTGGCCCAAACCTGGCCCGGGTCGGTTGGGTCTAACCCAACCCGACCCCCACTCTCTACCTCACTCCCTCTCTCACTCACGCACACGGTCACGGCCCTCCCTTTCTTCTCTCTCGCGACCACCACGCCCTCGCGGCGGCGCCGCTCGTCCCCGGCTGCTCCTGGCCAACCCAGGCATCGGCATGATGGGGCTTTTGCTCTCCTCGACGAACGCTACCACCTCCCCTTGGTTGATTTGGTTTTCATGGCCTCTAGCGGTCGCGTCTGATCCCGGAACCCTAGCTCCGCCTTCTGTATGTCCGGCCATCGCCGGCCGCTCCTGTCCTTGCCGTCGACCGACGCGGCTCCACCACGAATTCCTTCGTCAACACTCTCGCCATGGCGCCGCCCTGTGCTAACCCTAGCTGCTGCCGGTGGTTCTGGCCATCGCCGGCCTCGGCGAGAACCACCGTCTGCGGTCGCGCCGCTTCTCTGGCTGCTCCTGCACGTCGACGAGTTGCTGCTCTGGCGTGGTCGTCCGCGCCTCCGCTCCTTGCTGTCATTCGACCTCATTACTGACCACTACCTCGGTGCCCCTCTTTGGCTCGCCATGATCTGACGGTGGTGATGGTTCTGGTCGTGTGTCGACCACGGTCTCGACGCCGGCGGGACGGCTACTGGTGTGCAACCCCGGCGTCCATGTACTGGTGGTGCTGTGCTGTGCTGTGACCACTACTTTGTCCTCGACCTCGATGCCGGTGGAACGGTGCCGCGGACGCAACCCCGGCGTCAACCGCTACGACTACTCCTCTATCACACTGTGAGCTACTCATACCCTCTTTCCCTCTCTCTTTGTCTCTCGGTATTCTATATGGCTATGGATTTGTTGGCCAAGAACCTGTGTGTGCTTGGCCAGATTATTGCATATGATTGGGAGTGCTATACATGTGCTATATGACTTGTAAAATTATCAGTCAAGTACTGATGCTAGTGAGTTATATTATATGCTTAAGATTGGTAACTCATATGTGAAGTGGAATGCTTCATTTTTGGATGGATTAATCATCCAAAACATGTGCAGTTTGTGGTGGCATTAGTCTGACCAAACTGAATGTATAATTTCAATTACATGATTTGGTTATGGTTGTGTTTATCTCAAGGATGAACTGAGATATGGCAGTATTCTAGTATTTATGTATACAGAGACCTTATTTACTTGATACTTAATTTGGCAATTCACTTGATGGCTTGCTGTGTTAGCTTGTATGCCTGTAGCCTCTGGTTGCTGCCATGGTGCTACTTGGTTGGCCTAGGAATTCATTTTCTGGACCCCAAGTAATTTCATGTATCAAGTTGATTGACTGCTCTACCAGTTGCTATATATTGAGGATGCCCCTGTTTGGATGATTCCTTCACCCAGGCATATATTTACTATATGATGTATGCTTGATATAAACAGATACTTGTGCTTGATTATTTACTTGATGGCTGGCTTGTATTTATGAATCTAGCTGCCCTCATAGATGGCTTCTCTGGTTCTAAATATAAACTGATAAGAACAGATTATATGCTTGATCTTGTAGCCTTGCCGATGATGCAAAGGCTGAGGCACCAATTTAAAATAATAACAGATACTATTGATGACTTAAAAGTCTCTGTGATGATTCTTGCATAGCATCTCTATGCAGATCTGAGAGAAAAATCCTCCTAATCCTCCTAGATGAAAATTTAGTGGAAGGGTAGTTGGATGGGTGATTTTCTTTGTACACTCCTTTATTCCCCAGAGATGTTCATGCAAGATAAGAGCATATACTCCATGATCAAGTTATGTTACTGGAGGTTTTCTACCTGTTGCACTCTAGAGCTTGGTATCTTGTTCTTGTTGGTCCTGAAATAAACTGCAGCTTGTGGCATGCCTTCTCCTCCTCGCTGCTTGTATATCTTCCCAGATTCATTTGTAGGCTTGTGGTTCTAGCTAGTGGATTTGTTCTTTCTGTTCTATAGCTACTTACCAGATTTTCCAAAGTGTGGTGTGTGCTGGCTGAAAACGTGAGATGTGCTAGGAAAGCTGCTTGGTACAGCTGTTGTTGTTCCTCTTATATACTACTGTTGGCTTGGCTGTGGGAGTGACAACACACACTGTGTGTGTTGAGTATGCTGCTTGCAAGTGGCCCCTTTCTCCCTGTGGAGGTGGCCAAATTGGCTTTCCTTGCATCAGGTGCAAGGCACTGCTGGTTTGCTCTTATCCTGTCTTGGCCTATATATTTTGGATACTGCCAAGTGTATTGCTCCACCTTTACTGTTACTAGCAGGATGGTTATGTCTGATTGATCTTTATCCATGCTTGGCCTTTATTTTGGTACTGCCAAGTGTTAATTCTATTGGCTGTTAGTATGTTGGCTTTGCATTATAACCTGTGGGATTAAATTGTGTGGCTAATGATCATTCATCTTCACCATCTAATGTCAATGGTGAATTACTTTCTTTAAATCATGTGGGCTTGTTTAAATAGGAACTTGGCTCGGTTAGAGGGATTAATTGGTTGCCTTTGTTGCCTAAAATAAGTGGATCAAATATTGTTGCCCTTTTCTCTTATTTGACATGGATCAAATATTGTCAATTGTCCCTGTTGCCTGTTTGCTCATTGATGCCTAATGATATAGAATGATCCATTGATCCCTCTTATGATCCAGAGATGATATATAATTCCCAAAGACGCCTATAAACTGAAATTGATCCCTCTACTCCACAACTTAGATATTAGGACAAGTTTCTAATATCTAGTAGTCGAGTTCCAATATCAAAATGCCTCATCTTGATGATGGCGACATTTTAACCATAACACAATTTGTTTTCCTTTTGTCTTTGTTTTGTTTCTCTTATTGCAGTAAATGAAGACTAAGGATTGAGAAGATGAAGATTTAGTTTTAGGGTTTTCTTTTATTATTTTGTAATTTTCCATTTCTTTTCTAGCTTGTAAGTTATTGAGTAATCCTATTTGTAATAAAGTTAACTCATTTGTTTATTTGGACTTATCAAGTGTAGTTACTTGTACATATAATATTTATATACTTGTTTAAATTTCAAATTCCAATTCAATTTATTATTTGAATCATGTCTTTCATATTTGAATTTGAATTCAAACTATTTCCCTCGAAAACATAATAAATCAACAAAGGTCTTGTCGAAATTTATCGCACTTGTGTGGATGGCACACATCAATTCCATCGACACAAGAGAAACCTCGATCGCTTTGTGTTTTAGACGAACGCGCGAAAATCCCCCGGATTTTCTATGCATGAATGCAATGCACACTCTCGTGTTCTCTTTTTTTCTTGCCTCTAAACCTGGGATATTACAGCCTCTCCCCCTTAAACTGAACTTCACCCCGAAGTTCAAACACTCTCACGTTTCGGAATGTGGAACTAACTTGAACCGATCACGATCTCTTTCCAGCTCCATGGCGATCTCATTAGATATAATTGGATATATCCCTTATCCAGATCCTTTCTGTAGTCTTCTGATGTCTGGCACTGATACTTCCTTTAATTCTAGGATTTCCTTCTAACATTCAAAACTTCTAGTCTTATTCTTCAAAGATCCTTGGATTAGGATAGCTTCTTACGCTAATGGACTTTACTAATAGTTGTGGTGACAGTTTCCTATCTGATATCCAAAGCTTGGTTCTACCAGCTATGGTATAATATGGCACTACGGTGTACCAGCTACGGTGCCCAAACCTTAATTCTAAAAGATTTATTTAAGGTAGGGTATTGTTTTCCCTTACTACCATAACGAAAGTAATGGTACTTAGTAAGGTATTTACAATAGGCATGGTCCTGGTGGTTTATTCCTACGAATGGATGAGACTCATTTAGTCCATCCAATCATGGATTCTAGTTTATACTAGTTATCCTCCTTTTGGTTTCTTTAGGTTCCATGAAAGGAATCTTTCTAATAGGCTTATGTTTTGGTATGATCAAACTCCTTCGGTCTTAAGCCTTCTCAAGCTTTGCATGTCCTTCGACATCTTCTTCATCCAACTTCATTATCTTAGACTTACTTGAGCTCTTTTTACTTCTGAGTAATTATGAATTACCCACTCAAGTTAGAATCTACTCTTACTTCCTCGAGATATGAACCTCGGCTTCTGGTCTGACAACCTCCTGAGAGTACTTTTATATGGGTAGTTCCCAACAACCTTATAAAAATAAGATCGGACTTCCTCTCGGTTCATACCTTTTTCTCCGTCTATCATACTCTAAATCATAACTTAATACTTCTCCTTCAGCCTTCCTCTTCCCCTTGGAGTTTACTAATGATCTTCAAACTTCCTTTCTTCTAATCGTTAAACTCCAAGGTTAGGTAGTTGGTCGGAGTCTAGTTTATATTTTGTATCTTTCTAAAGTCTCACGAAGAATTCTTTGTGGTGTATCCACTCAGTTGGGAGTATCCGATGTGAATCCTTCGACTAAATGGTTACTAGCTACGGAATACCAGCTACGGAATACTAGCTGCAGAATCCCTCTTTCTTTTAGGGTAAAGAAATGTTCAAGTTGCGGGCTATCTGGTACCAGGTGCAGACTATCTAGCACCAGATGTGGCTTATTGGATACCAGCTATGGCTATGTTATGGTTCTAGTCAATATCTACCTACCAGCTGTGGCTACTTTTATAGTTTTAGTTAAGATATACCTCACTTCACATACTTTCTCTTTATGATTATCCTATATCAGCTGCGGTCTTATTATACCAGCTACGACTTCACTTGTCGATTTTCCTTCTTCCAGGGTTTGTTTTGCAAGAAACCACTTGTTGACACTATTAAAATAGTATTCTAAGTGACTTCACTTGCATTCCCTGCTTCCATAATGAATACGGATCCACTTCTATTGCTCCATATTCACTATTTTTCTCACTTTTATGGTACTTCCATGTTGTAATACTCCTTGATTAAGGATAGAAATGAGTTTTAATTGGTCCTTCCTTCAGATTGTTGTGGTTGCTTCTCACAACTTTACTTCCTTCTTCTGGTGAGCCTTCATCTTGTCTTCAAAATCTTCAGAATTCGTCACTTCCTCACACGAATATCTTTACCCTCTAGACCTATAACATCAAGTAAGAGCTTGATATTGCAACATGAATTTGCATATCAAAGTCAAACTTCATGTATGGATCTAGTCAAACAATGAAAATCCAATAAAATCCAAGAAGATTCAGCTTTGTGCTTATAATACACATCCTTATATGCCCGAATATAATAGTTGGGTAAGACATCCCTAATCATCAGGCGTAGATGTGCAATATATAACACCACATAAGATAGGTTTAGGTTGTGATACTTAGCACAATACGTGAATTTCTACTATTTGTCTCAACATTTATCTTAATTGCACATTTGCAATGCGACAAACTTGAAACAAAATGGCCTGGGATAGTTGAAGTTAACCTAGTTTTCTTTGGAAGCACTAACAAAATAGTATACCATATATAAGTGCTATTGAGGACTACTTCCTATAATACAATTAGTTCTAACATGTCTACTCTAAACATATGATTGTTTAGAACATACTACCCATAACTATAGGATTTCTCTATGTGATATACTCTAAATAAGACTTCTTTAAATTAAGGACTATGGTTCTAACATACTTGGTACAGTTATTAGGATTTTAAGGCCTAAGCTTTCGAACTATTCCTTAAATCCTACTCCTCATCATACTTCTGTTAACTCACTTATGATGTTCTACTCCCTCACATCATGATACTCAAGTGAATCATATATGATTACCAACTTTACCATGAAAAGTAAACTTGTATAACTCCTATCACTCTTCCTTACCTCCTATGATTGACTCATCATAGACATATACTACCTTATATAACTTATCTCCCTTACTTAACATCAGTCATTTGACATTTTAAATGACTCTTACTTAACCATAACATGACTTGGTATACATCTTCCAATAGGATATCTTCCTTATGGTTGTATCCTCTCTTTGGACTACCATGTGTTGTATACCAACTGTGGTCTTCTACCACCCTTTATCTTAAGCTTCAAGGGTGTTCTAATTATTTGGAATGAAGCAAGATAACTAATTAACTTCATTTAAGAAATATAGATAAGAAAGATTGACTCAAGTGTGTCAGGATTATTCTCAAGTGAATACCCATCTCAAGTCAAAAGAATGGTTGGTTTAGCATAGTTAACTTAGCTAAAACACTGCCTATAGACACTACCAAACCTATAGGTCTCCTTTAAAGGGTTTTAATCCTAGGGTCAAAGCATTTGCTCTGATACCAGCTGTGGTGACCCAGCGTACCACTGCATGGTGTAGTACACAAGTCGTTGACATAACACAAGTGAAACACCGTTCCACTCATATTACATCTCTCGAGTGGTACAACGAAACATATGCGAGTCCAAGGTATGTCTATAGAAGTACACACGAGCTGTTTACATAAGATCAACACAACCTCCTACTTTACAGGTGAGGTAAAACTTCAAATAAAGCTCCGGAAGAACGACTCGTAGTCTATCTTATTGCTAACTCAAGTTCAAGAGCTACTTGGCTTGCTATAGAAATCTAGCTACTTAGGTGCTAGGATTAGGGAAAGATTCCCTTCTATTACTAGTCTAAGTTTCCACTCTAGCTGATGCAGAAGTTGACTCCATTGACTTCTTTGATTGGATTCTTCATCTTGTTACAGTTGACTCCTTTGTCTTCGAGTTCCACGGTAGTTTCTCCTTCGATGCCTTGATCTAAGAAGGGGGTTCAAATGGGAGGGAATGAGTACGAGCGTACTCAGCAAGTTCATATTAGGAAATAGGTGTATCATGCACTAACTACAGCCATAGACCAGAAAGTCATAGGCCAATGCAAGTTTTCATAAAAATTTCTTCAAAAGGTTTATTTTATTCTGAAAACTATGCCCGTCAGTCTTCACGGAGTTGACCAGAACTTCATGGAGTTCCTTTCTGCCGCGTTCGCAGCTTCCTTCCCGGAACAGGGAGTGAC
This sequence comes from Lolium rigidum, assembly GCF_022539505.1. Lineage (NCBI taxonomy): Eukaryota > Viridiplantae > Streptophyta > Magnoliopsida > Poales > Poaceae > Lolium > Lolium rigidum. Next base: position 65,140,428 of record NC_061512.1, on the reverse strand, counting down.
AGTCACAATTCAGTATCCTCTGCAGAGGTGCGTTACTTTTCCCATAAGAGACCTTATCCTTGTTGCCAACCAGGTGCAAGCTTTCCCGTCCACACTTCCTTTGGTGTGAGGCCAGGTGTAAGATCCAAGCCCACACCGCCTTCTCCGCGACTGCAAACCCACCCTTTTGTCCTACCCTACACCCCCAGTAGACGTCTTTCGATAATACGGCTTTACTCACGGTGTACTCCGGACAATCCATCATAGACCGTAGAGCTAACATCACTAATGGATGGGGATTTAAAAGGCTATCCCAACCTACGGCGGTGCCTCCAACACCCTGCAGCTCTACCAGTCCGTTGGCGTGCAGAAGGGAAAAGATACAGCTGACTTCCCCAGAGCCAATATAGATCTTATGGTCAACGCGATATGTACGGCGCTAGAATCACTGGACGGCATTGGTACTTAGTCCTAGATGAGTAGTACCCATGCAATGGAACCTCCACCATATCAACACATACCATGGTTCCATTCCCCACCACATAGTCATATTCATAATTGTAAAATAATATTTTGCTTTTCAATGCATGAGTGATAAGTATAGTACTTTGCATATAGTTTGATACAAATAATCAAATGACATGAGCAAGCGATGAACTTACCTTTCTTGACTGCAAGATTATGCAGACAAAAGCTTCAATACGTGAGAACTCCAAATGTTGAAATACCATCATCGTCCGGTAAGGACAATGTTTAAAGAACTGGCAAAGATGCTATAATGCATAGTATGAGATGCAATCGTCCCGAGCGTAACCTGATCCCGATGATTTACGATTGATGAGTTGTAAAGATTTCTTTAGGGTTGGTTGCACTTTTAGAATGATTCTTCAAACAAGGTTCTTATTAGCATCATATCCAAGTGATATAAGACATCATAACAATCATACACATAAAGAATAGTGGTGGAATAATAGGTAAAGAACAGTTGTTAATTTTAAGTTCTATAGAACATGGTTGATGATTACTTATACTATACTTCAAAAGAATAACTTTTGAAGAACATGTTGTTAAAGAGATAATAAGTATTTCAAAGAAGGATTAGGGCTTCTAAGGTTTGATTGACATTTGTACTTCAAAAGAATAACTTTTGAAGAACAGGTTAAATAAGAATATGAACTACTATACATAGGAGCTATGGCTTTCTAGGGTTTACTATTGGATTCATTTAGTTCACTAATAGGAACTAGTTGGGTTCTTTAAGTAGAATGGGTTTATATGTAGCAGGTATTGATATGGTTATTACCATGGTTTCCCATATACATCATATCAAAGGATGGTTATTAAGATGGTTCCATAGGTTTGCTATTAGGCTTACTATGGTTTCATATTTGCTTTACCAAATAATCTCTAATGGTTTCTAAGCTAAGTAGCTTATCATTTCCTAAGTAGGGTTTAGTGGAATAGAAGCATGTGTTGTGTATTGCTACATAAGGTTGGTACTAGGGTTTATCTTATGGTTTTACTAGGATTGGATGATTGAGGTTGATCTTAATGGTATGGTATATAGGAATAATGATCAATGATGCTAACATGTGGTCTCAAGCTAGGGTTTATATCTAGGTGGCACTAATTGGTTATATAAGGTTTATCAAAAATAAGAACAGAAAATGATGATCTCATGTGGATTGTACCTAGTTTTATTTTAGTGGATCATGAGTATGCACTCATTGGTTGTTTATTAAGGTTCTACATGTAAAGGTGAAGTGGCTATGATCACATGGGCTAAACCCCTAGGGTTTTAGGATTGGAACTGTTTTATGATGAATATATAAATAATAGGTTCAAGGTCTTACTTATATTAGAACTAGGGTTTCTAAATTGTGATATCATTTATAAAATGATAATTGGTATTAGAGTTGGAATTATCACTAATTTGGAGTTTGAAATAATAATGGATGTAATACTATATTATTCTTTTAAAAGACTTAAATATGAATAGTACTATTAGGGTTTAGGGTTTTTAATTGAAATAATGATCAATCTAGGATTTCATAGGATTAGACATAACCATCTAGAAATATTTGTTGTTTTATATGGCATCTTAAGGTGAAGTAATATTTAATATTTTCTTCATGTGAAGAATTGAAACAAGAAATTATCTGCTTAGATTTTAGGTTTTAATAGTTTAAGATTTAAAATTAGTCTTCTAAAACTTTAGAGGAAATTCATATTGTTGTTCTTTTAAACTTTAAGTATTTGTTTTCTATTTTCTTTATAGAGGTCATTTTATGATACTCACTTCTACTTATTGACTTATTTTTATTTTACTTAAATGTTTAAAAGATTTCCCAAAAAAATAACCAATAATAAAAATAAAAAATAATAAGATTAAAAATAGACCAATTGGTCTGTTGGGCTGGCGCAATTGATTTGGCCCAAACCTGGCCCGGGTCGGTTGGGTCTAACCCAACCCGACCCCCACTCTCTACCTCACTCCCTCTCTCACTCACGCACACTGTCACGGCCCTCCCTTTCTTCTCTCTCGTGACCACCACGCCCCCGCAGCGGCGCCGCTCGTCCCCGGCCGCTCCTGGCCAACCCAGGCACCGGCATGATGGGGCTTTTGCTCTCCTCGACGAACGCTACCACCTCCCCTTGGTTGATTTGGTTTTCATGGCCTCTAGCGGTCGCGTCTGATCCCGGAACCCTAGCTCCGCCTTACGTATGTCCGGCCATCGCCGGCCGCTCCTGTCCTTGCCGTCGACCGACGCGGCTCCACCACGAATTCCTTCGTCAACACTCTCGCCATGGCGCCGCCCTGTGCTAACCCTAGCTGCTGCCGGTGGTTCTGGCCATCGCCGGCCTCGGCGAGCACCACCGTCTGCGGTCGCGCCGCTTCTCTGGCTGCTCCCGCACGTCGACGAGCTGCTGCTCTGGCGTGGTCGTCCGCGCCTCCGCTCCTTGCTGTCATTCGACCTCATTACTGACCACTACCTCGGTGCCCCTCTTTGGCTCGCCATGATCTGACGGTGGTGATGGTTCTGGTCGTGTGTCGACCACGGTCTCGACGCCGGCGGGACGGCTACTGGTGTGCAACCCCGGCGTCCATGTACTGGTGGTGCTGTGCTGTGCTGTGACCACTACTTTTTCATCGACCTCGACGCCGGCGGAACGGTGTCGCGGACGCAACCCCGGCGTCAACCGCTACGACTACTCCTCTATCACACTGTGAGCTACTCATACCCTCTTTCCCTCTCTCTTTGTCTCTCGGTATTCTATATGGCTATGGATTTGTTGGCCAAGAACCTGTGTGTGCTTGGCTAGATTATTGCATATGATTGGGAGTGCTATACATGTGCTATATGACTTGTAAAATTATTAGTCAAGTACTGATGCTAGTGAGTTATATTATATGCTTAAGATTGGTAACTCATATGTGAAGTGGAATGCTTCATTTTTGGATGGATTAATCATCCAAAACATGTGCAGTTTGTGGTGGCATTAGTCTGACCAAACTGAATGTATAATTTCAATTACATGATTTGGTTATGGTTGTGTTTATCTCAAGGATGAACTGAGATATGGCAGTATACTAGTATTGATGTATACAGAGACCTTATTTACTTGATACTTAATTTGGCAATTCACTTGATGGCTTGCTGTGTTAGCTTGTATGCTTGTAGCTTCTGGTTGCTGCCATGGTGCTACTTGGTTGGCCTAGGAATTCATTTTCTGGACCCCAAGTAATTTCATGTATCAAGGTGATTGACTGCTCTACCAGTTGCTATATATTGAGGATGCCCCTATTTGGATGATTCCTTCACCCAGGCATATATTTACTATATGATGTATGCTTGATATAAACAGATACTTGTGCTTGATTATTTACTTGATGGCTGGCTTGTATTTATGAATCTAGCTGCCCTCATAGATGGCTTCTCTGGTTCTAAATATAAACTGATAAGAACAGATTATATGCTTGATCTTGTAGCCTTGCCGATGATGCAAAGGCTGAGGCACCAATTTAAAATAAGAACAGATACTATTGATGATTTAAAATTCTCTGTGATGATTCTTGCATAGCATCTCTATGCAGATCTGAGAGAAAAATCCTTCTAATCCTCCTAGATGAAAATTTAGTGGAAGGGTAGTTGGATGGGTGATTTTCTTTGTACACTCCTTTATTCCCCATGCAAGATAAGAGCATATACTCCATGATCAAGTTATGTTACTGGAGGTTTTCTACCTGTTGCACTCTGGAGCTTGGTATCTTGTTCTTGTTGGTCCTGAAATAAACTGCAGCTTGTGGCATGCCTTCTCCTCCTCGCTGCTTGTATATCTTCCCAGATTCATTTGTAGGCTTGTGGTTCTAGCTAGTGGATTTGTTCTTGCTGTTCTATAGCTACTTACCAGATTTGCCAAAGTGTGGTGTGTGTTGGCTGAAAATGTGAGATGTGCTAGGAAAGCTGCTTGGTACAGCTGTTGGTGTTCCTCTTATATACTACTGTTGGCTTGGCTATGGGAGTGACAACACACACTGTGTGTGTTGAGTATGCTACTTGCAAGTGGCCCCTTTCTCCCTGTGGAGGTGGCCAAATTGGCTTTCCTTGCCTCAGGTGCAAGGCACTGCTGGTTTGCTCTTATCCTGTCTTGGCCTATATATTTTGGATACTGCCAAGTGTATTGCTCCACCTTTATCGTTACTAGCGGGATGGTTATGTCCGATTGATCTTTATCCATGCTTGGCCTTTATTTTGGTACCGCCAAGTGTTAATTCTATTGGTCGTTAGTATGTTGGCTTTGCATTATAACCTGTGGGATTAAATTGTGTGGCTAATGATCATTCATCTTGACCATCTAATGTCAATGGTGAATTACTTTCTTTAAATCATGTGGGCTTGTTTAAATAGGAACTTGGCTCGGTTAGAGGGATTAATTGGTTGCCTTTGTTGCCTAAAATAAGTGGATCAAATATTGTTTCCCTTTGCTCTTATTTGACATGGATCAAATATTGTCAATTGTCCCTGTTGCCTGTTTGCTCATTGATGCCTAATGATATAGAATGATCCATTGATCCCTCTTATGATCCAGAGATGATATATAATTCCCAGACGCCTATAAACTGAAATTGATCCCTCTACTCAACAACTTAGATATTAGGACAAGTTTCTAATATCTAGTAGTCGAGTTCCAATATCAAAATGCCTCATCTTGATGATGACGACATTTTAACCATAACACAATTTGTTTTCCTTTTGTCTTTGTTTTGTTTCTCTTATTGCAGTAAATGAAGACTAAGGATTGAGAAGATGAAGATTTAGTTTTAGGGTTTTCTTTTATTATTTTGTAATTTTCCATTTCTTTTCTAGCTTGTAAGTTATTGAGTAATCCTATTTGTAATAAACTTAACTCATTTGTTTATTTGGACTTAGAAAGTGTAGTTACTTGTACATATAATATTTATATACTTGTTTAAATTTCAAATTCCAATTCAATTTATTATTTGAATCATGTCTTTCATATTTGAATTTGAATTCAAACTATTTCCCTCGAAAACATAATAAATCAACAAAGGTCATGTCGAAATTTATCGCACTTGTGTGGATGGCACACATCAATTCCATCGACACAAGAGAAACCTCGATCGCTTTGTGTTTTAGATGAACGCGCGAAAATCCCCCGGATTTTCTATGCATGAATGCAATGCACACTCTCGTGTTCTCTTTTTTTCTTGCCTCTAAACCTGGGATATTACACGTGTCACGCTCACGCGCGCCGGCCTGCCCCTGCCCCCCGCCTCGTACGTCGCCCCTTCGCCGTCGCCGCCATCGCCGTCTCCGCGCGCGCCGTCGCAGCCGCCCGGCCTCGTCGTCGTCGATCTACGCGCCGCGCCGCGCGCCCGTACGCGTACGTTGACACGCCGCCCTCTCGCCGTCGCCGCAGCCGCCGCCATGCACTCACAGGCGCCGCCGCCGGCCAGTAGCTAGGGCGCCGCCACACGAGAGAAAGGGGCCGGCGCCGCCGGCCAGAGAGAAGGGGCGCGCGCTGGCCAGTACAGGGGCGCCGGCACCTCGGCCAAAATCCTTTTTTTTAGTTAACAACAAATTTACTTAATTAACTAAAATCTTGATTTAATAAAATTAAAACTTAACAATTTTGACTTAGTTAAATTTTGACTTAATAGATTTTGACTTAATTAAAACTTAACAACTTAATAAATTTTGACTTTGTCCAAAACAAAATTCTAGAGATAACCAAATGATGATATATACTACAATGATGTAAAATATCAATACAAACTATTTCATATTCTAGGCTACATAAGAAAGATAAATTTGACTACAAAATTTATTTGAGTTTGTCAAAATGCCACACTCGCATTTTTTTGTACCATATATATATCATTAACTAATGAGTACCTCTAAGTTTTTGTCTAGATTCTTTTAATACTTTGAAATACTGTTTATGAATATTTAAAAATAAAGGGCTACATATACCTCAGCCTCCCTTTTAAGTTACTCGAACGCATGTCACCCACCGCCACCGATCACCCACCGCCACCGCCCCCCTTTCGCCACTGCCCCCCTTTCGCCACGGCCACCGCCCCCCTTCTTCACTTAGTTAATTTTTTTTTACTACATGTTTTCAGGACTGACATATGGCGGATGATAGAGCTGACCCGATTATGGCCAACTATGATTCGGACGATGAAGAACATATAATGGGCCTCATAAACGGCGATATTCTTTATGTGCCGACCGAACAAGATGAAGAAGAGGATATCTCTTCTTATCTGAACCTTGACGGTCAAGATGAAGGCCGTCAGCAAGATGATGACGAAGAAACGTCGATAAACGACGATCTTCAATTGCAAGTAGCAACCACCTCTGGCGCCGAGGTATATATATACATTGAGCCTCTGGTGATACAAACTTACTGATTTGAATAAATATGTGTGTACTAACGCGCGCGACTCTCTTTCTTACTTTAGCCCTCGGCCGGATCGTCGAAACAATCGAGTACGTCGTCAAAGCGTGGCGCAACCAAGACGCTGAAACAAGGAGAAACATATACCATCGAGGTTGTCGGTGCAACGGCAAGCCGCTGGAGCCCCACAAGAACGCCACCAAGTTTATCAACCAATGCGGAGCCGTTGTTAGAGACAACGTCTCGATCACCGTCCAGGAGTGGAATGAGCCAAAGAAGGCACGTCTTGGTTTCACTTTTGTCGAGAAGAGAACAAAAAAAGATTGCTTGAAAAAGCTTATGGAACATTTCGTTCTACCTCCGGAATACAACAAATTCGATGAGGAGGGTAACAAGATTGAGGAAAACAAGGAGAGGAGGAGGCTAGTCAAACAGTTCAGCTCTTCATAAGATGGCCGGTGCATTCCGGAAATTCAAGCAAAATCTAGCCCGTGACTATGTCAACCAGAACAAGACTCCGGATTTCAAAGGACAATATGAGAAACTGAAACATGATTGGCCAGAATTTGTGAGGCAAAAGAAATCGGAGCAGTTCACTGAAATATCGAAAAAAAATAATGAAAATGCGGCTAAGAAGGAGTACAATCATATTATGGGGCCAGGAGGGTATCGCCTTTGGGAGCCTAGGTGGGAGAAGATGGAGAACGAGCTGAGGGCGCGAGGAATCCGTCCAGGTACGGAGGGATGGGACCCAAGGGCCAAAAGCTGGTGGTACGGGCTTGGGGGAACGCTACACCCGGAGACAGGGGCGTGTGTTCACCGGAACAAAACGTTTAAACCCACCCAAGCCATTATTGACGCAATGAGGGATGCTCAAGAGGGGAAGATCAAGTTCAACAGAGAGAATGACGCGCTGACAAAAGCCATCGGGAATCCTGAACACGGAGGACGTGTACGAGGCATGGGGAACATTCCGTGGAAAATAGGGTTCTCCCAGAACGATGACCCGTACGGTTACATAAGCCGTAAGAGAAAGATGGATCGGGATGCAGATGTTGTGGCGCGGTTGGCATCGGAATTTGATGAGATGAAGAAAACTGTGAATATACTAGTACAAGAAAGATCGGCAGCTAGGACGCATGAAGATCATCCAGCGGATCTCGGAAGCCAGCAGCGGAGAAGTAGCGTGGCTTCCACGGAGGCCCCGCCGGCTACTGCTAATGCACCGGCGATCGATATTACTGCACCGGAGCCTCCTCGCTACCCCGTGGACGATGTAAAGGAGATGAAAGAATGTCATCTGCATTATCCAATGGGGAACATGTCCATGAAGGTAGCCATCGGCAATGCTTTACCATGTTTACCTGGAGCACTCCACCACAACAACCCCATTCAAGATGGCTATGCTCGTGTCAAGGTGGAGGACATAGTCCAAGGGTTTGAGGACCTGGAGATTGACATTGCTACACCTGAAGGGGCGACAAGACTTGGAGATGTTAAGCGCCAGTTCATTCTATGGCAAAAGAAGTTTATCAAGTTTCCAGGCGAGGCGCCAAGGCCAACAAGTCCACCCCCCTATGGTGGTGGTGGCGGTGGCGGCGGTGGTGGTGGTGGTGGTGCTTCACCTACACCTCCTTCACGTCAGCCGACGCCGCCTCCCAATTCACCTCCGGCGGGTAAGCAGACGCCGCCCCCCAGTCCGCCTCGGGCGGGTAAGCAGACGCCGCCCCCCCAGTCCGCCTCGGGCGGGTAAGCAGACGCCGCCCCCAATCCACCTCCGGCGAAGAAGCGGAAGCAGTCCTGGACTATTAACCTGGACCCTTATGTACCTAAGACCACAAAGGTACCGAGCCATCACTGAAGCCTCTCCCCACAAGGACTTGGGAACGTAGTGCCGAGGAAGTCGACGCGGCCGCGACTGCTGATTATGAGAAATGGAAGGCGGACTGCAAGAAGAAAAGAGAGCCCGAGCCCAAGCCGGTATTTTCTAATGAGCAAAAGAAGTGGGCTAAGTCATTTTTGAGCACACCGTCCCAAGCCGCGAAGAATCCGCCCGAGGACTATGCACGTGAACTTCGTAGGCAAGCACTCATGTTGAAGGAGAAGAAAGAGTTGGCGGAGAAGCAGGAGAAGAAAGCCTTGGAGGAGGCCGAGAAAGAATTAGAAAGTAAAACAAGCGGGAAACGAGTTGCCCAGCTCGGGGAACAAAGTAAACAATCGATCCCCCCGCTCATAGTGAAAGCCGCCGGTCCGGATGCTAAACTAATGGACCCCACAATCATAGCAGCTGCGGCAGCACAGGGATTGACTGTAACGGGTGCCAGAGAACAAGCGGCCCAGATGGGTATGACTCTTCGTGCAGTGTTAGGCCTTGAGGAGGCGCCAGTGAGTGAGGTAGTAATTACATATGTGCCGAATGGGCCTCTCGTCGAGCCTGCGCAGGAAAAGGATCTACCTCCACAAATGAAAAATCTGCTAATTTGGTACAAGGGTTACATAAAAAATAAAAACGCCAAAGATTATATTTATGCGGAAGTTAGACATGAGCATCACTTCAAACATTACTATGTAACAGTTCATCGGAGTGAATTGTTCCAACTGTTCAATCTGCGCGAGCTCGACAAATCTATCATCGCTTGCTACGTTCGTAAGTGATTTATTTCTACCTCATCTCGTTCATTGCCTGCACTATATATATATATATATATATATATATATATATATATATATATATATATATATAGGAAGCTCAATTGGGGCACGAAGGAGCCTGGGCACCATGCATCGTCACCGTACGATGGGGCATCTTGATCCTGCAACCTGGTCGGGTTTGTTTTACCGGGTTTGACCCGTTAGCGTAGATATATATTTTGGAAATATTTGCATGCACGCTGCATGAGAATATAAATAATATTAGTAATTACCAAATAGTTTATTTCCTTAACTTCATGCATGAATGTCCTTCTATGCAACGTCCAAGTTTCCCTGGATTTTTTTACTCCTAAAAAGGTATGTCTCATTTTGGTAGGCGAGACTTAAGGTATGTGGCGGGCCACCATTTTCTGATTTTGAAGATTGCATCGTCCCTCATTACTGGGCTTTTAATATGAAGAATTAGGAAAGTGGAGCCAAGATTCAGGGATTTTGGTGGCCCAACGGTTCTAGTTTTGCAAGCATCATTGTACCAAAATTAGTGGGATTATTACTATAAAGTAGGAATCTCCTTATATTTTCAGGCAGGTATTCAGCGTAAATGACCTCCCAACATTTCTATATGTAAGGGTACATTGCCCCTATGCGTGGTTTTGGTAATTAATGACAACCCCTATGGACTAATGTTTTCATTGAGTTTATATGAAGGAATATTCCATAGGTACTACTTGTATTCCATGTGTTGGATTCAAGTATGGATGCCATGAAGATAAAGGTATACCTTGGGTATTGGCATCAAGATCATCGGTTATGAAGATACATATGTGATATGATCAAGAAGAAGAAATGAAGATGGAGTTCTTATGTGGAACTCAATATTAGCCATGCTCTATCTTATGTGAGTATGAGAAGATACAAGGATTGAGTTGGGCAAGTTCAAGATGAGCATCTCAAGTGGATCACATGCTTGAAGCTTGCCGTCCATTTGGTGATAATGGACATGTGAAGATGTGCATCAATGGAGCTTTCCCATCATAGTGTATGGGGGAGCATTTGTGAGTATACACGAAGCGACAATGATCAAGTGATGGGATGCGCAAGGCAAAGGTATGACCTTGATAGGTTTTCCTTTTACCGGTCTCGAGGTGGTTGATGGGAGACCGGATTATAGGATAGATAGCCGCACTATTAAGAGGGGCTTTCGGTTGAGTAACTTGATCACATCGTCTTAGGGAGCTCAATCCTTTGCATACTTTGCATATCCTTATTGCTTCTTGGTGTTTCTCTATGTGAGGTTCTTGAGCTTGTTGCTAGCTTTACAACAAGCCCAAGTTCATCGAAAACGGAGTTCGCATGCATCTTCTATTGCGTTTTCGAGGTTGGGTGATTTTACCGGTTATTCATGATATAAGGTTCTACCTTTTATATTCATGACAAAATCCTCTCCTACAGATTCTTGGGTTTTCACTTTCTATTAGATAGCATTCGTTGTTATCTTCCAAACAAAATTGGTTTCATGTTAATCGGAGTTCGGGAGCAATAGTTATTAAAGAAAAGGTAAAAGAAGAAAAAAGAAAAAAAAAGGGGGACGGCTGCCCGGTCTCCGACCGGTCGACCGGGCCACACACCGGCCTGCCCGGCACGAGCCCCGGTCCGACCGGGGCGATTCCGGTGGGCCTGGCTGCCCACTCCGGCCCGAGCGCCGGTCGCCTGCCGGGCCTACCGGCTCCCGCCCCGGCCAGGCCGGCCTCCCGCCCGGCTGGGCCTTAGGCGCCCCGCGCGGCCCGGGCGGCCTGCGCGGCCCGCTCCACTCCGCGCCGCCCGCGCGCCGCCCCCGCGCGCCCTGGCCGGGGCTGGGCCAGCTTGCCCCGCGCGGCCCACGCGTGCCTCACTCGGCCTGCGCTGCTCCCCCGCGCGCCCGAGGCGGTTCGGCCGCCCGGCGCGCCATCTGCGGCGCCCGGTCGGTGGGCCGGTCCGACCGGGCAGGCCACCGGCCTCTCCGGCCCGAGCTCGGTCGACCGGCCTGCTGGCCGGCTGGGCTGTCTTTTTCAGCTCGTTTTTTATGCGTTTTACACCCCGTTTCTTTCCCAACGGTTATTTTTCTCCCTAGACTATAAATAGCCCTTCTTCCACCTTGAGCAAGTTACTTCTTCCCCATTCTCTCACCTCCATTGTTGCATTTGAAGAAGTTGCTCTCTCTCTTGTTCCCCCCCATGATTCTTGCTCATATTTGAGGATTTGAGAGAGGAGATCTAGATCTACACTTCCACCAAACCATTTCTTCTCTTAGTGAGGGAATCTCTTGGGATCTAGATCTTGGAGTCTTTAGTTGACTTTCCCCCTTGTTCTTCCTCTCCAATCTCATCCTAGCATTCGTTGCTTTGGTGGGATTTGAGTGTGAAGGACTTGAACACCTCCGGTGTTCTTGCTTTGCATCATTGCATAGTGTTGAGCTCTCCACCACGATTAGTTCGAGTGAGAGACCGTGAGCTTGTTACTCTTGGAGGGAAACCTCCTAGTTGGCTTGGCGGTTGGTGCTCCGGTGATCTCTTCAAGAAGATTGTGAAGAGGCCCGGGCTTCTCCTTCGTGGAGCTTGTGAAGTGGTTGTGGAGCTTGCCATCTCCGGAGCGGAGGAAAAGCTAACCATAAGGAAAGGGCCATTATCCTTCGTGGGTGTGGTTCGGAGAATAGGGTGAGCCTTCGTGGCGTGGGGAATCCTTCGTGGGACCTCCACCCCTCCAAACGTGACGTACCTTGTTGCAAAGCAAGGGAACACGGGAATACATCCTCGTCTCCGCGTGCCTCGGTTATTTCTATACCCGAGCTCTCTTTCCTTGTGATAGCCATCGTGCTTGAAGTACATATATCTTGCTATCACTTGTGCTACATATATCTTGTGCCTATCTTGCTTAGCTCTAGTTGCTATTGTTACACTTAGTTGAGCTTAGCATATTTAGGGTTTGTGCTTGTAAACTAAATGATAGTTTAATTCCGCATTCATACAAGACAAATCCGCAAGAGTTTGTAATTGCCTATTCACCCCCCCCCTCTAGGCGACATCTCGATCTTTCAATTGGTATCGGAGCAAGGTCTCTCCTTGTTTTAGGCTTCACCGCCTTGAGAGTAAAGATGTCGGCTAGTAATTTAGTGCACAATGACACAATTATCTTTGTTGGCACAAATTATCATTTGTGGCGAAATTGCTTGCTTTGTAAACTTCGGACCTTGTGTCCAAACATTGAGCAATTTCTAGATGTAGGTTTTTCTCCTCCGATGGATTCTCAAAATCTATCTTTAGAGGATGAGAAAAACTTACATCTTGAAGCTCAAGTATCTAATGAGCTTTTATTCTCTTTGAGACCCGATTTTCGTAGGTTCTTGATATATATAAAGCGAAAATCGTCTCATGAGATGTGGATCAAGCTTAAGGAAATGTTTGGTGGATCCACTTCTCAATTGGTCGGTGGTGACTCCGAGGAGCTCTCTTCCCCTTCACATCATGAAGAGCTCCAAGTTGCCTCCACCTCCGGTCGTGATGATATATCATCCTCTTCCACTTCACCAACGTGTTGCAAGACACAAGGTAATGATATGGTGAGTGGTGAGGGAAATTGCAATGTTGATATTGTGCTCATTAGTGATGACTCTTCATCTCTATCTCATTGCAATGGTTCCTCTTTGGACTTAAACACATCTTGCATTGAAAATAATCTACATGCTTGTGTTGATAGTTCTTGCATATCATGTGTAAATTGCTTACATAGATCTCATGAGGATATGCTTGCCTTGTCTTGCTCCCATAATCAAAATGCTTCTATTTCCTCTAGTTGCTTGTTGACTAACAATGTAGAGGAAACCGAACACTCTATGGATCAAGACATGATTTCAAATGAGGATTCAAGAATACCTTCATCTTCATCCTCCGGTATGCACATGTGCCTTATGGCAAATGGATCAAAGGTATATCCTACTTTGACTCCTAACACATCCTCTAATGATGAGAGTGATGATGATGATAATGATGAAGAACATAATACCTTGGTGCATGATATGGCAATGGTATATGCTTCTCTTCGTGGTAATAAAGAAGCTCGTGCTTATCTCGAACACTCTATGGATACCTTGAATAAATATAGGGAAACCATAGTGGAGTTGGAGTCCCATATTGAAAATGGGGAAATGAGATTCACTCTCCTCAAGCATGAGCTAAAAGATGAGAAGCATACTAATTTCATGCTTACACAAAAAATTGAATCCTATATGCATGAAAATGAGAAAACTATTGTTGATGCTTGTGCTACTAACTCTACTTCTTGTGAAGCATCTATCTTAAAGGAGAATGTTGAGTTAAGGGCTCAACTTGAGTTGCTAACTAGCAATTGTAGGGAATTGGAAGAAAACAATAAAACGCTCTCACACTCTCTTGAGGATCTTCTAACTTCCTACGATGAGCTAAAGTTAGCTCATGAGGCTAGTATCACTAAGGTAACATCTTGTGAGCCTCATGTGGACATTAGCACAATCTCTACCCAAAATGTTATATTGCCATGTGCTAGTCCTTGTAATCCATCTAGTCAAACTAGTGATACACCTTGTGTTGGATTACTTGATTTGCCTTGTTGCTCTAACAATGAAGCTTCTACTTCCTCTAGTACTTGTATTTCTACTAACCATGTAGAGGAAATAAAAGAGCTCGAGGCTCAAGTCCTTTCTTTGAAGAAAGACTTGGAAAAGCGTCATGAAGGGAAATCCGCACTTGACAAGATGCTAAGTGTGCAACAATCCCCCAATGACAAGAGTGGACTTGGATTCAACTCCAATAACAAGAACAAGTCCAAGAGCAAGAGCAACAAGAAGAAGGGCCAAGACAAAGTCAAGGATCCGGCCAAGTTGGTTTGCTTCAAGTGCAAGGTTGAAGGGCATCATGTTAGATCATGCCCATTGAAGAAGAAGAAGCACTTGAGTGAGAAACAACAAGGGAAACGGCCACAAGGTCAAGGTCAAGCTCATGCTCGACCTCAAGGTGAAGATAGGCCACTTCCCAAGAAGAATCAAGATAATGTTCCCCAAGAGAAGAAATCAATAAAGAAGAGAAAGGGGAACACTTGCTACTTATGCCGTGAGAAGGGGCACTTTGCTTCTTCTTGCTTAAGTGGTACCTTATCTAACCCTATAATTGTTGATGATGATTATTCTCTAGGGAAGGATAAGGATGGCAATGTGTTTGCCAAGTTTGTTGGAACTCAAAGTGGTTTCAAGAAAAGAACCATTTGGGTTTCCAAGCCTATTGTGACTAATCTCTTAGGACCCAACTTGGTTGGGGACCAACAATCTCAAACTTGATCAATAGGTACAAATGGAGGGGCATTGAAGACTTGGCTACTTCATGAAGAATTAAGGGATCTTCATATATTATATTTTTACCAAGCCAAGTCGTATGGATTATCATCTATATCTTATATCCAATGTTCCTCTTTGCGGTAACTTATATTTCAACTCTTCATGTTTATTGTAAGTTACTTGCCCCTTTGCATGTTTGGTTTTTGTACCAAATATGTGTATGTATGTGTTGTGTCTTACTTGCTTATCTTGTGTGTTCAAGTATGTTTGTTTGACTCACCATATACTTGTGTATTGTTTTGAGCCTAATGCATCTTGATGATATCTTATTTGGCTCTCTTTGAAGTGATTAATGGAACATCCCATTTTGGGGAGTGATATGCTTTGTGCATCTCACTTTCTTTAAAATGTGTGTACATGGGTACCACCACTTAGTATTGATATTGCAAGATTATCTAGTCACTATGTGGTGTGCCATACTCATGAGAAATTCAAATTCTAAATATCCATTAATCATCTCTAGTTGAATTTTAGTTGCCTCTTATTTAGAAGAAATGTTTTATCACATGATGGGGGAGTAATATGTTTTGTACATATCACAAGCCTAGAAAATGTGAACATATGAGGTTATGCCACTTAGAGTTGATGCTCTTAATTATCTTGTTCCTAGGTGGCATGTTTGCTCAAACAAGCTCCATTCCTAATAAAAAATATTTTATTACTCATCTTGTGGGCTTTTGTTTGAATATGAAATTCTTGGTGCGGTCTTTCCTCAAATACATATCTCTATATCTTATTTGGGACACCGTTTGCTTCAAGTTATTCTAATCATTGCCGTGCGTGATTGTGTGACTAGTTGAAGCTATCAAGAATCTTCATCCGTGCATAGTGCTCAATTCTATATACTTATCCTATGCCTTTTATTGTGAAGTTGATCCTTACTAACATTGTGAATACTCCACCGGAAATTATTTCCAATATACTCATTGTCTTTGACAATTGATAACCTTGTATGTGGTTGAATTTTTGGATCATCTTCACCTTGGATTGTTTATTATTGCCTTATTTTATTTCCAACAAATCTTTGTTGCTCCCATGTGTCTTCCTTGTCCCTTTGAAAAATCTTTTGATAAATTCTCTTGATTCATATCAAGTGTTTGTTTTGGAAGACAAACCTTTTCCTTACGGTACATTGTGCCATTGTGAAAAGTGTATAAGGTTTGGTTTATTTTGTTTGAACCTTGCTCTTTTGGGGAGTTTGTTATCTCATTCTTTCTTACATGATTTATTTGCTTGAATGAGATAAATCCTTGAGCATGTTTGCTTTATTTCATCCTTTATGCTCAATGGTTTCTTCTTAGTTCACTTGTTGAACTTTGTTGAACAAATCTTTTGTGATTTGCTTCTTAGATATAATTTGGACAACAAATTTGTTTTGTGACACCTCTATGCATTATTTAATTCTTTTGGTGTTTTGTCCAAAGTATATCTTTCTTGGATCTTTAAAAGTTTTGGTGCATGCTTATATGTAATTTGTTTATGCTTGTAGCATGCTTGCTTTCTTTCGATCCATTATGTAGGATATACTCCATCAAATCCTAAATGGCTAAGATGTGCATGAAATTCAAACTTCATCTAAATATGCACATGTTTATATGGAGTGTGTCCTATATATTGTGGTTAGTCTAACCATTTTTGGACCCAATAAGTTTGGGGACCAAGATGTACTTGAATTTCGTCTTAGGTACATTGGAGATGCAATGGAGGCTTGTCTCATCTATAAGGAAGGTGTTGTCACCATATGAAAATTGGAGTCAAGCTAGGATGATCGATGAACTCTTATCTACTACATCATGCCATTGGTATCTCGGTAACAAGTATCTTTTTCATGCATACTCATATAGCATCCAACCTCTTGTAGGTTGCATCTTGGCATGAAATTCTTTATTTCGAAAATATTGCGATTCTTGAAAAATCCTTTTGAAGAAAACTTCTTATTGTACATTTGAGTAATTTGAGAAGATGCATATGATAGGAATATATATATATATATATATATATATATCATGTTTATGATTCACCTATCTCAAATATGCCCTCTAGCAACTTATTGCATATCAATTCCTCAAAGAGCTTTTATGTGCGATATTGATGAAATTGCGAAATAAATCCATATTTATGATACTTGTTGCCTTTCTCAAAACACTCCAACTAGCTCTACTTCCCTTATTGTTAGTTGTAATGTTTTTGAGGTTTAACTTGGTTGAAGTTCATTCATATACCATAAGTGAAAATTGGAGCCATAGGCTATATATGCTTTTTAAGCAAACATCCTTTGGTATATTTTATGACTTCATCTTGGATATCTTGTCTTATCTATTTTGTTAACCTCTTGTGTGTGCATGTTTCTTTATGGATCACTTTGTCCACTTTAGAAACTCATATACATAAGAGCGTTAATCCATCATCTTGATATCCTTGCTCTTTGCCGACCATCTTTTACCCCTTTTGTTTTTAGTGGGTTGGTAAAGAAAATTTATGAGTGCTTGGTTTATTTATTTTCTTCATGCACTCATATCTCGTAATTGTTGGACTAAAGTTGTTCTTGATAAGCATACTCTATTTATCTTAGTTGTGTTCTAAATAATATATAGGGAGTGAGGATTCCATGTTTGTGCATATTGTATTCAAATGCAAACATTATAAATTGTGCACAAACCTTGGGGAGCTTTCTTATTTCTAGAAGCACTATATCTCTCTTATCATGATATCTTTGTTTGTCCAATTGGATCTTTGATTGCTTGCTTTATTTGTTGAAGCTCACTTCACCATGTTATCTTTATGCAATCTTTGATCCTCAATATAGTTTGATTTCCTTCAAGTATTCATCATTGGATATGTGCACTTGATTCCGCTCAAATTATGAGAAGTGCACACTTTGGGGAGGAACTCACATTATATTGGTCTTCTAAATTTTTCACCCATTTTGACAATCGATGCCAATGGGGGAGAAGTTTAGAGGGTTTAAGGGAATGGTTTTATACTTAAGCTTGGTTTGTGCTTAAGTGTTTTATACTTAAGCTTGGTTTGTGCTTAAGTGTTTTGCCTCTCATGCATTCCATATTTATATGTCTTGCATGGTTGTATAAATATAGTGGAAACTATCCCAAAGGTTAATCTTGACAATGTATGCAATGAATTCATGTTCATCACACGTGCATACATTGTGGGGGAGTTTTCTCTGTATATATTGGTTCTACTCACATCCATTGCATTTGTTGTAGTTGTGTGAGTAGAGCCGGTTTTGATATGGGCTAGTAGCTTTGTGTTACTTGACCATATCAAATACAACCTCTTGTATACAACTTATTCTCGGATAAGTTGCGTACTTGTTTCTAATATTCATTATATAAACCCTCTTATTGTGGTTGTCATCAATTACCAAAATGGGGGAGATTGTAAGGGTACATTGCCCCTATGCGTGGTTTTGGTAATTAATGACAACCCCTATGGACTAATGTTTTCATTGAGTTTATATGAAGGAATATTCCATAGGTACTACTTGTATTCCATGTGTTGGATTCAAGTATGGATGCCATGAAGATAAAGGTATACCTTGGGTATTGGCATCAAGATCATCGGTTATGAAGATACATATGTGATATGATCAAGAAGAAGAAATGAAGATGGAGTTCTTATGTGGAACTCAATATTAGCCATGCTCTATCTTATGTGAGTATGAGAAGATACAAGGATTGAGTTGGGCAAGTTCAAGATGAGCATCTCAAGTGGATCACATGCTTGAAGCTTGCCGTCCATTTGGTGATAATGGACATGTGAAGATGTGCATCAATGGAGCTTTCCCATCATAGTGTATGGGGGAGCATTTGTGAGTATACACGAAGCGACAATGATCAAGTGATGGGATGCGCAAGGCAAAGGTATGACCTTGATAGGTTTTCCTTTTACCGGTCTCGAGGTGGTTGATGGGAGACCGGATTATAGGATAGATAGCCGCACTATTAAGAGGGGCTTTCGGTTGAGTAACTTGATCACATCGTCTTAGGGAGCTCAATCCTTTGCATACTTTGCATATCCTTATTGCTTCTTGGTGTTTCTCTATGTGAGGTTCTTGAGCTTGTTGCTAGCTTTACAACAAGCCCAAGTTCATCGAAAACGGAGTTCGCATGCATCTTCTATTGCGTTTTCGAGGTTGGGTGATTTTACCTGGTTATTCATGATATAAGGTTCTACCTTTTATATTCATGACAAAATCCTCTCCTACAGATTCTTGGGTTTTCACTTTCTATTAGATAGCATTCGTTGTTATCTTCCAAACAAAATTGGTTTCATGTTAATCGGAGTTCGGGAGCAATAGTTATTAAAGAAAAGGTAAAAGAAGAAAAAAGAAAAAAAGGGGGACGGCTGCCCGGTCTCCGACCGGTCGACCGGGCCACACACCGGCCTGCCCGGCACAGGCCCCGGTCCGACCGGGGGCGATTCCAGTGGGCCTGGCTGCCCACTCCGGCCCAGGCGCCGGTCGCCTGCCGGGCCTCCCGGCTCCCGCCCCGGCCAGGCCGGCCTCCCGCCCGGCTGGGCCTTAGGCGCCCCCGCGCGACCCAGGCGGCCTGCGCGGCCCGCTCCACTCCGCGCCGCCCGCGCGCCGCCCCCGCGCGCCCTGGCCGGGGCTGGGCCAGCTTGCCCCGCGCGGCCCACAGTGCCTCACTCGGCCTGCTGCTCCCCCCGCGCGCCTGAGGCAGTTCGGCCGCCCAGCGCGCCATCTGCAGCGCCCGGTCGGTGGGCCGGTCCGACCGGGCAGGCCACCGGCCTCTCCGGCCCAGGCTCCGGTCGACCGGCCTGCTGGCCGGCTGGGCTGTCTTTTTCAGCTCGTTTTTTATGCGTTTTACACCCCGTTTCTTTCCCAACGGTTATTTTTCTCCCTAGACTATAAATAGCCCTTCTTCCACCTTGAGCAAGTTACTTCTTCCCCATTCTCTCACCTCCATTGTTGAATTTGAAGAAGTTGCTCTCTCTCTTGTTCCCCCCCATGATTCTTGCTCATATTTGAGGATTTGAGAGAGGAGATCTAGATCTACACTTCCACCAAACCATTTCTTCTCTTAGTGAGGGAATCTCTTGGGATCTAGATCTTGGAGTCTTTAGTTGACTTTCCCCCTTGTTCTTCCTCTCCAATCTCATCCTAGCATTCGTTGCTTTGGTGGGATTTGAGTGTGAAGGACTTGAACACCTCCGTGTTCTTGCTTTGCATCATTGCATAGTGTTGAGCTCACCACCACGATTAGTTCGAGTGAGAGACCGTGAGCTTGTTACTCTTGGAGGGAAACCTCCTAGTTGGCTTGGCGGTTGGTGCTCCGGTGATCTCTTCAAGAAGATTGTGAAGAGGCCCGGGCTTCTCCTTCGTGGAGCTTGTGAAGTGGTTGTGGAGCTTGCCATCTCCGGAGCGGAGGAAAAGCTAACCATAAGGAAAGGGCCATTATCCTTCGTGGGTGTGGTTCGGAGAATAGGGTGAGCCTTCGTGGCGTGGGGAATCCTTCGTGGGACCTCCACCCCTCCAAACGTGACGTACCTTGTTGCAAAGCAAGGGAACACGGGAATACATCCTCGTCTCCGCGTGCCTCGGTTATTTCTATACCCGAGCTCTCTTTCCTTGTGATAGCCATCGTGCTTGAAGTACATATATCTTGCTATCACTTGTGCTACATATATCTTGTGCCTATCTTGCTTAGCTCTAGTTGCTATTGTTACACTTAGTTGAGCTTAGCATATTTAGGGTTTGTGCTTGTAAACTAAACGATAGTTTAATTCCGCATTCATACAAGACAAATCCGCAAGAGTTTGTAATTGCCTATTCACCCCCCCCCTCTAGGCGACATCTCGATCTTTCACTATATTTGGAAAAGGTAACTAATATTTTGCACACAATATGTCCGCCATTGTCAATTATAAGTTTTTTTAGAACGTTTGTTCCTGGTCTAGAATACTAAATGTCGTTTGATACATATATTTTTACTCAGTTTTTGATGACACGTGATTCTCAAAATACAATTAATGGTGCACTTTTTATTGAGTATGCACACAACCAGGTATCGAGGTATCAGGATGTAAGTAGGTATCAAGGTATGAAGGTACCAGTATCGAGGTATTGTCTGCAGAATATGATAGTTCATGAGAATAACTTCCATAACAAGGTACGTTGGAAACACCGATATGTACATTTTGAACTATCATATCGAGGTATCAAGGTATCGAGGTATCGAGGTATCTAGGTATCAAGGTATCTAGGTATCTAGGTATCGAGGTATGAAGGTATCTATGTATCGAGGTATGAAGGTACCAGTATCTAGGTATCGACTTATTGTCCGAAGAATATTATAGTTCATGAGAATAACTTTCATAACAAGGTACGTTGGAAACATCAAAATGTACATTTTGAAGTATCATACTCCCTGGATCATACATCGATACCTAGTACATGAGAGTTCTTTTAGGTATTGACTGAGGACTTGAGGAGTATAGCTTGTCATGATTATACTGCGGGTATGGGCGTATGGCCGAATACCGATGCCTATAATTGAGTAATTGTAACTCGGGTCGTATCTTACATAAGGTATCAGTATCAAGGTATCGAGGGACCGGTATATATCGAGACTCCTGACGTATGGAGGTATCAAGGTATTGTCCGCGAAATATGATAATAACTTCCATAACAAGGTACAGTGTATGTACATTTTGAACTATCATATCGAGGTACCAAGGTATCGAGGTATTGAGTAACCAAGGTATCGAGGTACCAAGGTATCGAGGTATCAGTATCAAGTTATCGAGGTATCGAGGTATCTAGGTATCGAGGTATTGTCTGCGAAATATGATAATAACTTCCATAACAAGGTACAGTGTATGTACATTTTGAACTATCATATCGAGGTACCAAGGTATCGAGGTATTGAGTTCTTCTCCAGGGATACCAAGGGGTATGAGCGTATGCTAGAAATACGGATACCTAAATTTTAGCAATCGTGAGTAACTCTTGTCATATCATACTTGAGGTACCGGTATCGAGGCAGCAAGGTACCGGTATCGAGCTACCAAGGTATCGTATTGTGTGAGAAATACGCTAGTTCAGGATGATAACTTGAGGCGTTCGCGTGGCTATCCACACCAAAACTAGAAGGAGTGGCTGCCTCGTGACTCATCCAAACTTTCTGCGTGCATCGCTGAATCTCACCACTTTCCCACCCAACGCCGGCTTGTCTTCCGATGGCGGTGATCAATGCGACGAGGTCCTCATCCCGATCACTAGCCGCCACGCTTTATAAGCTCGCCCCTTCCCTCTTCCATGGAGCACATCCTCCGCCTCTGGTGTTCACCCCGACCACCACCACCTGCTCCGCGATGACTCACCTTAAGATCACCACTTAGGCTAGAAACACATGCGCGGCGCCACCTACATCCCTTACATAGCCAACACCGCCTCCAGAGTCGTCGCCTTGACGGGCGACGAGATAAAGGCCGGCTCAGAGGAGGAGGAGGAGGAAGCGCCAAAAATGGTAACATCCCTGGAGCAGGCCGCCTTGTTTGACACATCGTTCGCCGCCCAGCTCGAGGAGGTGAACGACATTCTCTTAGACCATGCCACCGAGGCCACCCACCGGTTAGCGGCATGGGAAGCGACTGCGCAAGACTTCATTGCAGCGGAGGTGTGTGCCATGGCGGAGATCCGGGAGCATTGCGACACCGATGTTGTATTGGTGCCGAGGTATGAAGGTACTATTCTCGAGCTATCGTGGCGGAGGTGTGTGCCATTGCGGAGTTTCAGGAGAGATGCGACGGTTTGGGACCTTAAGTATCATACATTGCATATGTACGATGTATGTTTGATATCTTAGATGCCATACCTTGGGTATGTTCGATGGGTCTCTGATATCGTAGGTATCATACCTGCGGTATGTCTATGTGACAATAGTAGGAAATACGTTAACTGAGACGTAGGATTCAGCTAAGATACATAAATAATATGCCTCGACATGAACGTAGTGTTTCAGGACATCGCTGCCAAAGGCGGCGAAGCCTCCGTCGCGAGCTTCCACCATGCGTTGTTTGGAGAAGGAGGTGGTGGTTAAGATCGATCTTGAAAGTACATCGTGACGAAATATTTGGTGGCTGATTTAAACTTTTGCAATAATGAAGAACTAACCCCAATTAAATTATATAGTCAAATGATCTGCTAAATTTGATGAGACTGAGTCTTCAAAACCGTTGAAAATAAATTTAACATTGGACAATTACATCTCCAAGAATGTATATGATTAAGAAAAACATGCTCCTTCAAAATTAGAGCTCCAGTAGATGCACCGATCAAAGAAGTAAGATATACAACCTAGCTGGCTAACTAACTTATCGCTGATTCTTGTTACACCTATCTTTAAGAAGATTGAGAAGCATCAGGGAGCGCAGCAAGTCGCCGTCGGTGCATCTTGCTCAACCACGAGGCCTCCAAAATTCCTCCATGTTCACCAGGCGGCTTTCCTTCCGCAACATACAGATCCGTCATCATCTACAAAGATCAAATACCTCAGTTGATACTTAATCTTCACTTGTTTGCCAAATAATCATAATCAATACTTACATACTGAAGAACGTACAACTAGCTGCTATGATTCAAATATTGGGCATGTAAATTATTAAATGCTGCACGTAAATACTTACCACGAGCAAGGATGACATCAGGAACGACCCATAGGCCATAGCCATAACGACGACAGTAAAAAAACAATACTCATCATGCCATATCAGGACAAAGGAGGACGGCCAAAACAACAGCAGTACCAGCAACAACGGCGACGTAGGATGCACATTTCTGCAGCCTGAGCATCCAAGATACCTGCGTCTCAAAAAAAGAATAGCAAATGGTAATGGATCTTATAGTGAAGATAAACAAGACGATGTGCATGACAGCCACCGCTACATCGTCCGCGTGTTGGTGAACATGGCCACAACGAATATCACGATGGGCCTGGCAGCCATGGCTACATCGGCGCAGTGCGCCGTAGTCGCCGGCGATGGCCACGGTCATGGTCAAAACTCACCACTATGGCACGATCTGCACAGCCGCCATGGCTACATCGCCGTCCGCGCAGTCGGCTGTGCCGCCATTCGCCGGCGAAAACTCACGACAAAATACCTACACCAAGCAGGATCCAAAATACATGCTTACGAGGTGAATATGACTTGGGACAAGCGATGCAGCATTTGGCATGTATGTCTACCCGATTGATTGACATCTTATAAATAGACGAAGGTATGAGTTCAAAACTATTCAAAAAAGGTAACTACGCAGCAGATTGAAAATACATTAAATAGGTATGCATTTTCTTTGGTAAGAGATTACTAGATTGATTTTTCCAATCTGGATGCATGGCGTGCAAATCAAAATGGAATTACATTGGAATTTTTATTAGACCTGGCATGCAAATCAAACATGGAAAGAACCTAAATTGAAGCTACAAACGGGTTTGCGGGTGCAAAAACAGGATTCATCACAAAATATACCCGGATTGCATTCATCGTCTGCGGATCAAACTAACGGTGGGCGATCTAGGAGCCTAGGCACCATGGTGCCCCTACTATTTTACCTATATATATATATATATATGGAAAATAGTGGGCTACCATGGGGCATAGCTACCCACCCTAATCTGACCATCAGAGCATCCTATAGAGCTTTTTGGATCGTCCGATGTTTTAACACCGTTAATGGCACAAACGGACGGACCGACCCGCACTTTTCCTTTTTTTGCCTACCTAAAATGGCTAGACCATGGATCTAGGAGGCATGGCTCGGCCCGCCGCCCAGCCTTTCCCTGCTGTCAGCCTGCACCCCGCGCCGCCTCCCGCCTCCTTCCCAAGCTGGCAGCACCGCATCCAGGCCGCCGCGTCTTCCCCCAGCCGGCAGCACCGCATCCAGGCCGCCGTCGCCTTTCCGCTCGTCCCCAACCCCGCTACGCCTCCTCCTCCTTCCCGCCGCCACCACGGCCACCCGCGCTCGACCGCGTCTCCATCCACCACTGCGGCCATCCTCTGCCGCCCGCGTCACTGGACGCCACCACGGTCACCCGCGCGCGCCGTGTCTCCGGCCGCAAGCGCGTGCCCGCGTCTCAGGTCGCCGCACCTCCTCGACTCCGGTATTGCAGCTCGTGCTCTACACCGATTCTCTTCATGCGCGCGCGCCACAACTACCTGCTCCTTCCCTCACCACGGCGCCACCAACTTCCGCTGCTGGCCGTGTCCTCCGTACAGCTGCCCCTCCTCCTTCCTGCACGGCAGATGGTCCTCCATGGGGATTCTTCGAGAAATCGGAGCGCACAGGCCTCCTCAGCTCGGGGGCAAGCCGGATCGGGATTTTTTCTCGTCTTTCCATGTCTCAGATCCCTCCCCCAGTTCTTGATTTGGCTTTTCAAGAAAAAGTTCCCGATTTCATTAATTGCTCCTTGTTGAACAATGTTACTACAGAGTACTTGATTCCTATTTTGGGTTGATTACAGGGAGAAAATCGGTGCATCTGTTTGTGAAATTCGCTTCAGATAGAGAGCTAGCCGATTTAATTTGCAGAGGCCAGATCCGTTCGTACTACTTCTTTTCCCGAGTGACTGGGTCTCTTGATTTTATTTCATTTTGAATCAAGATTTACTAAGTTCCACATCCTTTCCGCAAGGATTCTTTTTGTACGAGTCCATCACCCAGATACGTTTTTTTAAATCTTGAGGCTTTGTTGGAATGAAGATTTGCCACGTTCTTGGCTTGTCACTGTTACTACGCTTGTGAGTTTTTTGGTGACTTGAATGGAATCATCGCTGGAGCCGGGACATGGAGAAAGCAGCGGACGGGGGCGGCGCTGCTAGCCCGGCGATGCAGGTCGCCGCTGCCGGCACGGGGATGCAGGGCGCCGCTGGCACGGGGATGCAGGGCACTATTTCTCCCTCTACCGACGGCGCTCCCCTCTCCCTCTACCGACGGCGCTCCCCTCTCCCAAACCACTAGCGCGCATCCTGCTCCCCCGCGACACTCTTCTCTATTGGTAGCTCGACTCGCACGGGAGACTGAGTTTGTTTCGTTTTTTTTTTTTTTGCGATGGAATCTTGAGCTGAGCTGCAATAGCAGTCTGTGATGAACTTTTGAGGTTTAATTTATCTTTCCTGGATTGATCGGCCGCACGGCAACCCCGGCACAGTTTTTTTCTGGCTGCTCTTGATTTCATGATTCAACCCCCACTCGTGTCATATCTTTCTCTTTGCTGTTGCTCTTGATTTCGTGATTCATTCCCCGTCGTTTCTTCCTTCTTTTTATCTGGTCTGCACTTTTCTTTTTTATTTGATCTTTGTTAGACTTTGTGATGGCTGTGTCATTAGACAAATGGATTTGAGTTGGGATTTCCTTGCCGCCTCCATCAGTTTGACGATCCGGTGGAGATCGTGATTCATTTATATTTGATGATCCGGTTCTTCGGCACAAGCAGACATTGGCGAGCTTTTCCAAGATTATGGGACCCTGCACCGTCTCCCACGCCGCGTGGACGCGCCCCATCTCCCTGTTTCTGGCCGAGCTGGAGTGACAGGGAGGAGGTAGCGTCCGGGCCAGCGGCGAGAAGAAGACGCGGCCATCCGCAGCGACCGAAGTCCATAATGTCGTCCGTGTCTTTTCCCATTCTAGATTTGCTTCACCTCCTTTTTCTGGTCTTGATTTTGTGATGTTCTTGGACGTCTCCTCGATTTGATTCGTACGAGGATTGCTCGGCCGTTTTGCATCTTTTAGCAAAGGATTGTTGTTGCTCTCTGTACGACGTGGTTGGGATTTTGGTTATTCTCGATTGAGAATTTGGCTTTGCTATGATCCAATTAGTACTGTTGGATTGGTAGATTGGACTTATTGATTCCTTTGTATCCAGATCGGACAATTTTTCCTGCAGCTGGATAATTTTTCGTGTGTGTCTTTGATCTTAATTCATGTTTCTTCCTGCCGTGGACAGCCATGGCCGGTGCGTGTTCATCGCCTTCTTCAATTCGTCCACGAGCGTCTTCTGCCTCCCTGGTGTTTCGCAGGCGACGGGTACCTGGTGAGCGTGGTCGGTTTCACGGCGGAGACCGTGATGGGCACGACGGCGGAGCTCACGCTCACTCCCGACCAAGTGACGATCTTCGGTGGATTTCTAGAGAGGAATGTTGGGGCCACTAGGGGCTTTGACGGGAGGTTAGGGGAGCGCTGCCACCGTGCTGGGATGCATGCCGCCGCCGGAACACCCGCAAGGCGCTAGGAGAAGAAATAATTTGGGATTTCAGCAAAATTGATTTAGATGCAGAAAAATTAGCAGATCATCCGTATTGCCAGGGTCAGAGCAGCAAGATCCATCGTCTACCGCCCGTCCAGGACGGTGCCGGAGAAGGAAGGACCGCCGGCGATCACACACACGGTCCATCACCGCCCATCCTTTCGTTTATTTCGCTTTTTTTTTTAACTTCCTTTCTTTTCTTTCGTTGACCAAGAAGGAAACGATTTTTTCATATGAACGAGCACGGTGCGGTGGTGTGCCCTCGGATTCTTTTTTCATGTTATTTCTAATTTGGAATGGACACGTTGTAGTAGTCTGACATTGGTTTCTTCTTTCTTTTTTAAATTTCGAACGGGTAGTGGTCTGCCAAAAAGGAAACGCACAATTTTTTTCCTTGGTTTGTGCACGCACGGTTGCTTTCGAACGGCCATCAGAGAACTTTTTGCAGTTTTTGCGACCCTCTGTGCAGCCGTACGGAACAGACACCCTTTTTGCACGGTAGGGTCCTTTCTGTACCCAACGGACACTACTAACGGACGTAACGCTAACACAGATCCCAAGGTAACATCCAACGATTCTAGGACTATGCGTAGCTATCCATCTAGGTAAAAAATCCGCGTCTATATATATATATATATATATATATATATTGTCCTAACTATCTTGTTGTGTACGCTATTATGCAGAATGAAACTTAGGGAATGCAGAATAAGGAACATCCATGATGTTGGGTTCATTGACCCACACATCGTTAATGGATATGTGTTAAAACATCACCCGCCGACGTGGAGGAAGACCTGTGGCGGTTTCTTTCAAAGCAGGAACTCAAAAGTGATATTCTATTTCCTTACCATTTTGGGTGAGTGTTTCGTCTTGAGCACATTCTCTTTTGTTTACTCCATGCATGGTATGTGGCTAATCGATGAGTTATGCATGATTCGTGCATGTATCGTGTCCGCGAGTTCCACTGGATTCTGCTAGTAATTCAATTTCACGACTCCACAGTTCTCGTCCACGACTCTCTGAATCTGGATGCAAAGCTTTGGGCCGACATGAGAAAAATGATGCAGAAGTAATTATTTTCATTCATCGTGCGTGGCAGGCAGATGTTTCTCCTCGGATGAATTCCCAGACCCTCCCGGGTCGCACGCGCGGGCGACTCCGGAGGGCAAACCCTAGATCGAGCGAGCGCCCCCCCGTCCCGACCCTCCTGGCCGCTGCCGCCGCCGAGGCTGGCGGTGGTGGCGGCGCCCGGCCGTCAAAGGGCGGCGGGCAGATCTTGGCGAGCCCCGTCGGGCCTTCCTCGCGCGGGGCGGGACGACAAGCTGAGCGGCACGAGGGGCGGTGTCGAGCGGCGGCGCGCGCGAGCCGGGAGCGGAGGTGTCGGTCGGGCGGCTTGGCGGGGAGGCTGCGTGCGGAGCGAGGGACCGGAGGCGACGACGCGTCGAGGCGGCGGCGCGGTTCCCCAGGTGGCGGCGCGAGTCTTCCCGGGCCATGGAGGTTCGGTGGTGGCGCGGCGACAGCCTCTTCCGGCGTTTGGCTCCCGGAGGCGGCGGAGGCCGTGGAGGGCAACGCCGGCGGGGCCGGCGGGCGGCGGCGCGGGCCGGATCCGGGCCCTCCGGGCCCGATCCGGGTTTGAGGGCTTCGGCCGTTACACGGTCGTCGGAGGTGACAGGCTGCGTGCGGCTATTCCTCGACCGTGCGGGGAGGTGGAAGAAGGGCGGGGGCTGCGGGAAGAAGGAGGGAGCTCGTCCGTGCAAGCCGTGGGAGTTCCACGACATTTCGGCGGCTTTGGTGAAGTGCTGCGGCGGCGGCGGTGTGAACATCTTGGACGTTGTCCCAGTCCGGCGGGTACAGCGGGAAGTATGCGGCTTTTCGGACGAAAGTCTTGGCCGCCTTGGTCGGTGCCAGCGACGACGGCGTCTGCGGGCGTCGTTCCCCTCCTTGGAGGCGTCGCGGGGGTACCGATGCTTCTTTGCTCTCTCTCACTGGTCTGGTAGATGTCTCCTGGCGAAAGCCTAGATTCGGAGTTGGATCGGCGCGATGGCGGCGTCCTCGACGTCGTCACTCTGTTGAGAGCATCGCGTTTGGAGACACGACATGGAGGTTCCTGGTTGCTCTCCTCCGGTGCTCGTCGCTATCCATGGCTTCTTCAGGGGCGCAATGCACGCCTTTGTCGGCGAGTCCAAGACGATGCCTTCTCGGGACCGACCGAGTTCCGCCATCTATCTCTTAGGATGGTGCGTTGACAAGGAGAGTCCTTTGTAGTTGTTGTTCTTCGGAGGGTCCGTCGTAGGTCGAGACGCGGCTTTGGTGTTTTGCTTAGGATAGGTGTTTTCATCTTGTGTTGTTGTTCTGTCGGTGGTGGCTGTCTTCGGACTAGCCTGTGTGGAGTTGTTGCTACGCTCGTTGCTCGCAGCGAGTGGTAGTGTTCTTGTACTCAAACCTCTGCCTTCTATAAAAGTATGGTACGCCTTTGGCGTACTCTCGAAAAAAAAAAAAATTTATTTGCGCTCTATATCGATCGGCCTATTTCGTTCATTTCCTAATATCAAGTAACTAATAACTCTCTTGTTCATTTAATTTTCTTTGCCTCGTAGGGTTTGGAGACGGTTCGTAGCTGAAAAGGTCGGTGAATTCAAAAAAGAGCTACAATTTAAAAAGTCAATGACTGGGACTGGGGATATTCAGCCACCGGGGACCAATCTATGTGGATACTATGTTTGTGAGATGATCCGGAGATACACCTCTGAGCGGGTTCCGTGTGATAACAATGTCAAGAGGAATAACCTCTGGAAGATGCTTAGTCCGAAGCTCGCTTCCGACCACTTCAAGAGGAACTAGGCTGGATGGTTCGTGAGGGAAGTCATCGATCCTAAAGGAGAACACTATGTAGAGGACGTAGAACTTCGATGCAAGAAATTATGTATGGAAACTTGTTCAAAATTGTATATGCTGGTCATCCGATATTGAATATATATTGTATATTCCTCTTGAATTCTCTTTGGTTCTAATTTCAAATTTGTTTGAAACTGTACATTCGTATGCATGTATGTAGTACCGTAGAATATGTGAAACTCCTTCAAAATTAAAATAAAACACAAAAGAAATAAAACAATACAAATTAAAAAAAACCAGGTTTAGGGGGGGCTAAAACCCTAAACCTGCGGCGGCCTTTAGTCGCGGTTGGCCAGGAGAACCGCGACTAAAGGTCCTCCACCCCGACGGACTGCTGGCGGCCACGTGGACGTGCCTTTAGTCGCGGTTCGTAAGAAACCGTGACTAAAGGGAGGGGGACTTTAGTCGCGCTAAATTGGTCGCGGTTGCGCAACCGCGACTAATGGCAGTTACGAACCGCGACCAAAGGCCGTTTTTCTACCAGTGTGGGCTATCTAGTACTCGGTTTCTTGGAATTGCTTTGTCTTGAACAGTAAGAATTAACTGATATTGCATCTGCCAGAACATGTGAGGAATCATATTGGTCCTAAAAAGATGGGAAATCAGCATATTAGCAAGTACACCGGTCTTTGAGGTTTACGAACAAACCAATCTAGCACAATGTTTCTCATTCTTGTACTATTAGAGATTCTAGAATAGTACTACCTGGAGTAAAAACAGTCAATCTAGCACAATAATTTGCTTTCTTACATAAATCTAACAATATCTAAGATGGGTCATAGTGCATAGTATTATATAGTAGTATCATGCAGATATTAGTGCATGTATATGATATTTGTCTATGATACTATCTCTATAGTGGATAGTATTATAGAGTAATATCATACTCTTTAAAATTTATTGTTTATACAAATCTGTATAAAATCTATTTAAAATTAACTTTTCTCGTAACATGTGCTATGACACAGTATCCACCTATGTTACTCTAATTCTATCTTTTCTCCTTAATTAAATGTCACATCAGTATTTTTGTGAATCTAAAATACATTATACTACCTAAGATATTAGCACTATGGCCAAGTCACCGGCACTGATGACGAAGTTTAAGAAAAGATGAATACACACCGACACCGAGAACTCATGTACAGTATTTTGGTTTGAGGGTCACAGAACATTCAGCCCAAAGCCAAGTGTGACGGGCCCATCATTTCCAATTCCACTCTTCCTTCCTTCCCAGCGCTGCTCGTCTGCATCGCCCCGCCGCCGTCCTGCCCCCACTCTCGGCTCCGGCGACTGCTGCTTCAACCTAGCCGCCACCTACTTCTCTTGCTCCCCCCAGCGCTACCCAGAGGAAACATGGAGGCGGGGAGTCCTAGTCGGAGGAAGAGGAAACTAGAAGAGCCGCCTGCGGCTACGGCGGAGGGAGGCACTCACGCCCGACAACCGCCGCCCGGAGCGGGCCAAGGCGAGGAAGGAGGCCCCACCGCCGTCGACCGCATCAGCGACCTCCCGGACCCCATCCTCGCCGACATCATCTCCCTCCTCCCCACCAAGGGCGGCGCCCGCACCCAGATCCTCGCGTCCCGGTGGCGCCACCTCTGGCGCTCCGCCTCCCTCAACCTCGACTGCGACTGCGACGGCCTCGCCCGCCTCGGCTACGGCTTCCCCAACGATGACCATGCCCTCGCTGCCCTCATCCCTCGCATCCTCTCCACCCACCCCGGCCCCGGCCGCCGCTTCTGCGTCCCCGCGATCTACCTCCTCTCCCGACCGGCTGCTGTCGACGCCTGGCTCGGCTCCCCAACCCTCGACGGCCTCTGCGAGCTCGAGTTCTGCCTCGTCCATGTCTATGAGAAAGCAAGGTCGGTGCCATCACTCCCGGCGTCCGCCTTCCGCTTCTCGCCCACCCTACGTGTCGTCATCATCCGCAAATGTCACCTCCATGACTCTGCTAGCCAGGCCCTTTACTTCCCCCAGCTTAACCAGCTCGCTCTTGAGGACGTCGTCGTGTCCGAGACCTCGCTGCACACCATTATTGCCGGCTGTCCTGCTCTGGAGTGCTTGCTGATTCAGGGCAGCTCCGGCTTCCGTTGCATCCGTATCAACTCACTTACCCTCAGAAGCTTCGGTGTGCGTGTTGGTTCTCACCCAACACATGAGCTTGGTTCTCAGCCAACAGATGAGCTCCAGCTCGAGGAACTTATCATCGAGGATGCTCCTTGCCTTGAAAGGTTGCTCCGTCTTGATCTATTTGAAGAACTCAATGTATCGATAACCTTCGCCCCTAAGCTGCAGACCATAGGCTGCCTTTCTAATAAGCGTGTCCCTTCCAGAAGTTTCATGTATGGTTGTGCCGCAGTTATTGAGGTAGCTCTGGCCTTCCTACGTCATTTTTCATGGGACTCCTAAGCTGCATTTCTTGCATATTACATTATTGCAGGGGGCCGGCCTAATGTTGTCTTCCATGCTTGATACAGGGATTGCATCTCGATAGGCTGGCTGCGGTGGTATGCACTGTCAAGACATTAGCTGTTGATTTGTTTATGAATGATCTGGATACAGTTATTGAGTTGATGAAATGCTTTCCCTGCTTGGAGAAGTTGTACATTGAGGTGACGAATTATTTATTGGTGGTTTGTAGTGTTCAACTGCTCTTTTCATCTAATTACTATTCTGACATGGTTCTTAATTTTCTGTCTATGTTCTTTTAGTCTGTGCCAGGTTGGAAAAATTTATGGCGCCGTAAACATCGGGATCTTATTAAAACTTTTGATATTCGGTTAAAGACAATAGGATTGGGATTCTACCGGGGCATCAAGTCAGAAGTTGACTTCGTCACATTCTTCGTCCTGAATGCAAAAGTGCTTGAGTTAATGATAGTTCATGTTAGCCCCCAGGATTATTATCGGGGATTTGATGCACATCAGTCTAAGAAGCTGATGTTTGAGAGCAGAGCTTCCAGAGGTGCTCGGATTCACTTTACAACCGGTAATTGTCTCCGTGGTGCTTCAGAAATCAACCACGTTCGTGATTTGGATCTAACTGATCCCTTCATAAGTAGATGTCGACATTTAGTAGCTCGTTAGGTAGTTCTTGCCTATCTCACTTTGTGCTTTTTCCAAACTTGGTTAATCCTCGTGTTTGCTACTTTTTTCTTCTCCTTTGGTTTGTATTATCCCAGAATCTTGTGGCAATGCACAAACTGTTCAAGCATTTGTGTTGTCAGTTTTCTGTTATACTTTGTGTCATCACTGTAACTTGTAAAGGTCAGGGGCATGCACAGTCTCATTGAGAAGTCGTGCTGCTGCACTCAGTGTTATGTGTAAAATGAGCATGGAATCATGCCATTCATATCTGAAGGTCTCGGAACACTGAAATCATCTTGTGGCTGTGCTCTTCCATCACAGGTGACATGTAGTGATACTCAATAAGCCTTTCACACTGCATGACATTAACCGTCTTGCAAGTTGCGATGTCTAATTACTTAGCTCTCATTTTGGTTCCTGATTGCAAGCTTTGGTCAGGATTATATATTACATCCAAGAGATGAAGTAGATGTGGATCGGCACCCTTTGATGCTTTCCATGGCAGTAGAACAGGGTCATACTGTGTATGTCTGCAAGAACTTCACAATGCCCTCTCTTGTAGCAGTCGATTTGTTCATCATGCTGATAATATTATTTTATATGGCTCTGAAGTAATATTAGAACGGGGCTAATTTGATAACTTTCCATGCTTTCATTTCTATTGTTTGCCACTGTTTATCTGATACCAAAATTGTTTTTGGTTAGTATGAAATCTGCAAGCAATTTCTATCGTCTGTTTGCATCCTATCGCATATGGTTATTTATTATTGTGTAGCTTATGGATCTCTGATGGGTTAGCTATATATCTTGCTATTGGTTTTTCTTGAACAGTAGGAAATGAATGAACTTGCTGTTTAAGAGGATACCTATACTGGTTATTGGATTGCTACTGCACCTGCCAGAGCGCATATGAGGCATCATACGTGTTATCATATTGACAAGTACGCCAGTCTTTGAGGTTTCAAATTAGTGAGATGGTTGCTGTATTGTTTAAACTTTGCCCAGGCATTTTGATTTTGCCATGAATGAACTTGCCGTTTACAAAATACATTATCATTGACACATGGATTTGCTTAGATATAGGATTTGATAAAATTATTCTGGCCATTGTATTTTTGTTGTTCTTGGTTCCGTTCATGAACATGCCAAGAGGTTTTGTCATTGGTATTTTTGTATGCTTCAGTTTGAATCATGCTTTGGGTTCTAGCATATCCATAATCTAGAAGGCAAGACTATCATGTGAACTGTCAGAAATCTGCTGTTTATGTAGCCAGGTATCATGATTTGATTAATCTAGAAGGCAAGACTATCATGTGAACTGTCAGAAATCTGCTGTCTATGTAGCCAGGTATCATGAATCATGCTGATTTTAAGCGTAGGCGCAGGCATCTGCATTAGTCAACTTTGAAGCTTCGATCACTGTAGCAGTCCTTGCGCACTCCTGTATGGTCGTCGTGTCTTTGCATATCCGCCGACTCACATATGGTTTCCGACTCTTTGTCGGTAAGGAGTAATCACCGAACCGCCTTGGGTACAAATTGCCCAGCTACATCTAGGCACGCTACCTGAACTGGAGAGAGAGAGAAAGAAGGTAAACGGATTGGAAGCCCTACACGATCGGCGCCAGTCGCCATGGGATCGGACGCCGGCTCCGGCGCGTTCCGCGGCAAGCGCCGGCGAGAGGAACCCCACCAATTCCTCTCCTCCGCGGGCCAAGGGACGACCTCCAAGAGGAGGAAACACGACTCCACTGGGGATGACGGGAGCATGGAGTCCAAGTACGGCGCTGCCGCGTCCAGGATGATGGCCAGCATGGGGTTCAAGCCCGGCACGGGCCTCGGCAAGGACGGGCAGGGGATCGTCGCGCCGCTGGAGGGCGTCTCACGCCCCGCCCACGCCGGGCTCGGCAGCGTCGACGAGCACATGCCCTTCTTCCACGGCAAGGAGAACCTGCCGCCGCCGCCCCCGCCGCCCGCCGAGGAGGAGGAATCGGAACCGCCACGGTGGTCCAGGAAGGCCGGCGCCGCGAGGAAGAGTTCTGCTCCTTTCCTCGTCCTGTCGAAGAACGCGCTGCTGACGACGTGTGCCGAGCAGGACGAGCAGGTACAACCCATGGTTGTGGAGAAGGTGATCGACATGCGAGGCCCTCAGCCGCGCGTGCTGACGGACCTGACAGGGCTCAACGACGGACAAGAAATGGAGGTTGATGAAGACCTGCCGATGCCGGAGCTGCAGTACAATCTCCGGGCGCTCGTCGACCAGGCCGCGGCGGACATAACAGGCCTGGACGAGCAGCTGCAGCGGGAGAAGGAGGACGTGGCTAGCCTGACGCGTGAGAAAAACAGATTGGCAGAGCAGGAGGCTTTGCGCGGACACGAGCTGCATGTCATGGAGGCCATCACCGGGGCTCTCGAGCAGGTCCGGGCGGACGAGGCGGCCGGCGTGCTGACTCCGGAAGCCCTGCTCGTCACCTTCCGGGGACTGAAGACGCGCCACGAGGAGGTGTTCGAGCTCTGCGGCCTCGCATGGATCGCCTGCGAATTCTTGCGTCCCCTGCTGGTCCGGGCGTGCCATGGGTGGCAGCCGCTGCGTGATCCCTCGTTCGGGTTGGAACTAATGACGCAGTGGAAGGATTTTCTTCAGCAGCAGCAGCATCCGCAGCATTATGATTTCAGATCAGATTACATTGATCCATACGCTCAGCTTCTGCTCGATGTGATTCTGCCGGTTGTCAGGGCATCGGGTGCTAATTTATGGGATGCTCGGGATCCCGAGCCAATGCTTCGGTTTATCGAGTCGTGGGAAGAGCTGCTGCCTCCAGTTGTGCTTGAATCAACATTGGAAGATGTGATCATGCCGAAGCTCTCTGCCGCCATCGTCTCCTGGGATCGCGAGAATGTGCCGATCCATGCGTGGGTGCACCCATGGCTACCGATTCTGGGGCAAGCCAGGACAGAGACCCTGTGTCATTCTGTTCGGTACAAGCTGAGCACCGGCGTCCTCCGCTCATGGAAATCGCACGACGCCTCGGCCTACGCTGCCCTATCTCCATGGAAGGGCGTGTTTGATCCGGCGAGCTGGGAGGCCATGATTACGCGGTACATCGTTCCCAAGCTGAAGCTGGCACTGCAGGAGTTGCAGATCAGCCCGGCTGTTAACAGCCAGGAGCTCGACCAGTTCAAAGACCAGGTGATGATCTGGGCCTCTGCTACCTCGGCGAGCCATATGATCCATTTGTTGGAGGTGGAATTCTTCAGCAAATGGCTACTGGTCCTCTACCATTGGCTGCGTTCCACGGATCCTGATTTCGACGAGGTCGTGTACTGGTACAAGAGCTGGAGGGGGATTTTGCCACCAGAGTTGATCGCACATCGTCGTGTACGGATGCTTCTGGCTGCTGGCCTTGTCATGATGGACAATGCTTCCGAAGGGCGTGAGGTGTTGCTGCCTGGGGCGGCAAGGGAGGCTGTGGGCTGTCCGGAAGCAGCAGAGGAT
Organism: Lolium rigidum; assembly: GCF_022539505.1. Lineage (NCBI taxonomy): Eukaryota > Viridiplantae > Streptophyta > Magnoliopsida > Poales > Poaceae > Lolium > Lolium rigidum. The sequence goes on along the minus strand of NC_061512.1, from coordinate 65,103,707 downwards.
CGACAATTCGATGCGGCGCACGGAGCACCGCAACAAGTGCCAGGAGGAGCGGCCATGGAGGATTTGAGTTTCAAGGACCGCATCTTGGCGTATGCAGAGGGACACGGCTTGAAGTTTACGCCCAGAGCTGGCAAGTTCTACAATTGTGTTCCGGTCTATGAGTTTGGCTGCGTAAGAGTCCACCTAGACTCGGTGAAGGGGCTGCTTTATGCGCAAGGTCAAGGATCATGGAGTTCTGTGACTCTTGCGCAATTGATGGAGATGAACCGGATGGCAACACCATGCTAACATCCAATTGAACTTTCAGGAAAAAAATGCGTGTACAGTTGAATTCTTAACACTGTAATTTTGTGGGTACTTTCTGTATAATAAAGCTTATATATAGAAAAAGTTTCTAATGCCCTTTGTGGCATCAACCTGCAGGTCACGAATATGAATCCTGGTACTTCCTTTGCGCAATTGTTGGAGATGAAATGGATGTGGCAAGACCATACTAACAGATCATGTATTCAGTGGGAGTTTCAAAAACAAATGTGTAAAATTGAAGCCTCCAAATTATAATGTTTTTGCACTGTTCGTATAATATATTTTACAGAAAAAAATTCTAGTAATGTCCTCTGTGGCATCCACTTGCAGGTCATGAGTATGAATTCAGCTGTTTTTGAACATCTCCATGTGAAAGAGCGGCCTCTTGATGCAGAACTGTTTTCATCTGGTTGTCCATTGAGACCAATTTATTCCCTTGGTATTTCTTTTCACCATAGTAAGTTTTATTTATCTCTTGCTTAATTTCTGGACATAATTAAATGTCCTCTCCAACTAGGAATAATATACTTCTGCATTAATCTTGCTCTGCATCAGTTGCATAAATCTGTCAGGAAACTATGGGGGTGATGCTGAGTGTCAGTAAGGAAAAATTTCGAAAAGAGGGACGAGGTAAGTAATTAAAAGAGGGTACTGCTGGCAAATTTATGCATCATAACCGCCACTGTATCTGATTACAAATTTGATGGCCCCCTTGTTTATTGTGAATTTTGGTTCTACTATTCTGGTTAGAAATGTGCACTTATTTCATTGTGTTGCCAATAGTACTAGTATATGCCAGTGATGTTCATCAAGCTGCCAGTCCACTGAGAATCAGTTTGGTAAAGGAAAAAACTTACGAATCATTTCAGTGAAATTGTTTTAATGTTGAGCTTATGGAGATTAGGAACAGTGCCGTATAAATTCCCCTGTGCTTTCACTACTTTTGGTTACACCATTTGTTGCTCACTGATTATTAGTCGTTTTAACCGAGCTAATCCCCTTTCCATTAGTTGCTTAATAGATTTTTTTTATTTCAAAAAAAAAAAGAGTTGCTTAATAGATTTTGTTGTAATGCCCCTTTGCATCTGTTGATAGTTTTAATGCACACTGTAACAGTTCCTTAATAGATCTATATAATTAGTACATTACAACAACAATACATTGGACCGGAAAGATGATAGCAAGTTGGACCGCTAATAGCATCCTCAGCGGATGCTTTGCCACTTTGGGGCAAAAACATATCAGCACTAAAACCTCACAGAATTAACATGTAGCAACACCATTACAGGCCAAAAGAGGCCACAGTTTCAGGAGTGGCACTTGACAGGCAGAAACCACACATTTGCTGATTATTGGTCTGATTTGCAGCTTCCAGGGGCATGGGACAAGCTTCAGCTCGGGCCACGACAGATGCGGTGCAACGTGCACTAAATGAGTTTGTTGTGTGTCGTCCGGAGCTGCAGAGTAAGCGCAACATGATGCTTAGCCTGGTGTTGGTGGTGGAGACAGTGCCTAAATTCAGTATTCCTGGTAGTCCCGTCAAGAGCATCTCCAACAATCCGTTACCAGGGTTAGCAAGTTCCGTGGAGTGTTGAATTTAGGCGTGCTAGTTTTTGTAGTTAGGACTTGTAGTAATCTGAGATGTGGCATGGCTTCGTTGTCCGGTTTGGCTTTTACAAAACTTGCACTTGTAAAAAAAAAATTATCCAAATAATAGCAAGAGTTTTTTTTTCCATTTTCCTTCGAGAAACCAATAATAGCCAGAGTACACAGTTGCTCACAACATATGATCTAGACGAGCATGCACTTTGCTTGCACAGGAGAAGACCGATATCAGATAACCACTGGATGGCTGACAACGAGCACAAGCAGAGCACATTTTCTGGCCTTTTTAAAAACTTGCAATTGTAAAAAATTGTTTTATCTTGATAATAGCCAGAGTCTTTGCCATTTTCTTTCAAGAAAACACATAGGAGTACATAATTACACTTATTTGTGGACGGAGGGAGTAGACCGATAGACGAGAATAAAGTTGCCTTCCAGATGAGATGATGGATACTTGCCACTGGATGCATGACAAACATGGCACGCTAGTTACCCCTCCGTCGCGCAAGCTTCGGCTTCTTCCTCCCGCGTGCAAGAAGGTCGGTTAGCACGGAAGGGCAGCTTGCTTCCAGGTGCTTGTACCCCTCCGTCGCCATGACAGCATCAAGAACCGCAGGCGTCCTCACAATGAACTCGATGCACCTAGCCTTGAGCTGCTCACAGCCATGCTGCTCGGCTAATGCCAATGTCGCCGCCACGGTGTCCACGTCGATACCACCAGAGAGTCTACCCTCACAGATCAGCTTGAGCCTGTCCAGGCCGTACAGGTCAGCTGCCGCCAGCAGGTGCTGTGCCATCAACGTCGTCCCATCCATCTGCTGCTGCTCACCAAACTCCGGCGCGGTGTCGGTGTAGATGAATCCGAGCAGAGCCTTGAACACCGACGCCTCAATGTCCTTAATCTCAACACGTCCAGAGCTCTTCTCCACCATTTGCCCGAAGAATTCAGCCATGAACACAGGCGACCTCGCGGCGAGTACCAGCTTGTGTGCAGCAAATGACTCGCCAGAAACGAGGAAGGTGACATCTGCTCCGGTACCGCTCTGCAAAAGCTCGCCGAAGTGCTTGTGCAGGTTGGAGGATGGCGCGGCAGGCACTGGGATTTCTTTGACTGGAAACGTCTGCACCGGTAAATCCTTGAGGACGGTGATGGTGCACTCCAGAGTCAAGGCATCGTCGCGGAGATAACCCGACGCTTCTAGATCACTTCTTTGCACGAGCTGCAGTTTAGATGAGTTTGGGTAATTCTTGAATCTTCCTGTAACTGTCTTCTGTGGGGATGGTTTGAGAATTCCTCTCGGATCTACCAATCGGCAGCCAAGATTAGCTCTCACGTACTCGTTGTTGCGGGATCGATCACTTCGAAACATAAGCTCCAGTGCTACCATTGGAGACTAAGATAGATACAGATTTCCCAATCATACCCGTCGACGTTCCATCTGGTTTTGATGTTGTAGCTGTTGCTCGAGTCCACGGTGTTGGTCGCGCAATAGCCATCGATCTTGAGCAGCTGCACCATGCGCTCAGCGTCAGTGAGGATTGCTGCGCAGGCGTTCTCCATGGCCACAAGCCCAACAACGGAAGAAGGGAACGGACAGGAAGTGGGAATGGCAATTGTGGCGCTTCCTCTTTGCTTGAGAATGACTGTGGAGTAGTGTAACATTTATACAGGGAGTAAGCTGTAACATGCGACTGCTCGAGTAGAGCGAGGCATACATACCGATGCGACGTCGGAACTCGAAACGAACATGTGACCACAGTCAAACTCTTTTAATCATGGAATGCCAACCATTTCAAAGGGGGTCTACACATGGTCTCTTTTCAATTTAATCCGGTGCCAGCTGAATGGACGCAACGAATCTGTTTTACACGCGTATTTATCATGAACCTACTCCCTCCGTTCTAATTTAGTCTACATTTTGGAAAAAATGAAATAAATTAGTTTATTAGTATTACTTAGATATGTCAACAATCAACCCAGGCTACGTTGAAAATAAGACTACTCATAATGGGAGTAACCTTCACTACTATATGTTTACTACTACTATATGTTACTTCTCACTCTGACTAGTCTAATAACCTCCAATAAGTAACACAGCTAGTTACTGTAACATTACACTTCTCAAGATACAATGAGTCTACAAGCTAATTAATCATGACATCGTTACTATAGAGTAGTAACATGAATGTAGCATGTTACTACTCTATGAAGGCATTATACTACTTTGAGGACGGTAAATCCTTGAGGACGGTGATGGTGCACTCCAAAGTCAATGTATTATACTACGTTGATGTTACTAACCACTATGAAGGTAGTAACATAGAGTAGTAACATGTGCATGTTACTACTATATGTTACTTCTCACTCTGACTAGTCTAATAACCTCCAATAAAAAAAGCAAAACCACATCATTTTCAGTGTAGTTGTTGACTAAAAGCTAGAATGTAGAGTATTTTCGAACAAATTTTGAGGCTAGAATGTAGACTATTTTAGAACGGAGGAAGTATGTTGCTATATTTTCTTGTTTTGTCATGAACCTATGTTATGGTTTGAACTTGTTTTCTCTAATTATTACTTATGAATTCCTCAAGTGATGACTCTGATTAAGAATTGGATATGTATTGCATGCTAACAACTTTTATTGCAGAAGAGGAGAGTTAGAAGGTTCCTTAACCGGCTAGAAAACTGCCTTTCATGCAGGGGTACAATGGGACGAGGAGAGGATAAAAATCCGCCGAGATTCTGAAGTGGTTTAGGATGAGAATGTCAGTTTTTATGATGTTGCATGATACTCTTGTTCGTGACTATGACCTACCGACTTCTCATATATCCAGTAAAGAATCACTAGCTCTCTTTTTGTGAATGTCGGAGGCACCTCAGTCCAATAGTCAAAGTTGCATACCGACTTGACCACAATGTTTCTACCATTGGTAACAAGTTGGATCATATTTTAGATTGTGTAGACCGATTACATTGTATCCGATGATTACATTGTATCCGATGATCCTACTGTTGGGCCACAAAGAGATAAAAAGAAACCTTTTCCCTACATGGTACTTCCAAGAACTAGTTGAGGCAGAAAGCCACGGAGAGTACCACTAGACGCGTCGGTGTGAAACTTGATGAAGCACATCAGAGTAGTGTAGCCTAGATCCGATCCAATCCCATGATCGTCGAAGTGTTGAACGTACATCACCTCAGTAGGTATCCACACGCACGAGGAGTAGCACTAGCGGTGGATTACTATGTCTGATACACTGGCTGAACTGGAATGGAGGTGCTAGGGTTCTGAACACATGGGAGTTGTCTAACCATGTGGCAGCACAACCACTGCATCGACTATATGTACGGAAGTAAGTGTGATATTTCAGACAACTTAGTGAAACCCTATTCCAGTCACTACGAGTCCAACTCGCCGACCTAGTCCTTGTACAGCTCAAGTCAAACTCGGCAGACTCCATTTCGTTGCTCTTAAGGGTGTGACACTGCACGCTCATGGCGACTTGGACACGATTGGAGTCCGATTCTCAATCGATCAGTCCGTGGCGCTCCTAGCATAACATGACGACTCTCAAGTACCATAGATTCATAACGGCATACCTTTCCAATGTGACATTCGTCCAAGTCTATTATGTCTCATGATATACCTTCTCAATCTATAGGAGAGTTATTGTCATCCCTTTAATGGTCACACTACAAGAAAAACCACCCTACTGCAACACAATTATGCGTATCTAAATGGCCATATGAGCGTTGCTAGCGACTTTACCAACGGACTTTACCAACGGATAAAAATGCGTTGCGTTTTTTGGTGTTGCTAGGGTATAATGCAACAGATATGCGTTCGTTGGTAACCAATGGGATAATCGTTGCAAAATAGCTACAGATTTCGGGCAACAGGTGTATACGTTGTTGGAGATATCGTGTAAAGCTTTAAAATTCTATTAAAAGTACTATTTTCTGGACCTATTGGTTTGATTGCTATGGTAGATTAGTTCTGAGCGAAGGAATGTAGTCATACGTGACAAACCACATCACACAAACAGTAGAATATGAACGCATTCAGTGACAAAATTTCAATATTTATTATTGAAATCACCATCCATACATGAAAATTATTTGAAGAGTAGACAGTTTACAATGTTACATCAAAATATCATATTCTACCTAGTCCTATGTACATCCGTTCTAAATTTTGCCAACAAATTCATAGCTGATATTCGATATAGCAAGTCTTCTGATGTATGGAACCTGCACACACAAAACTTTCTGTTCAGCATCAAAGTGGCAGAAGACAGGGAAGGCGTGTAGTCAATTAACTTGCTTGAAGGTTTACAGGTATACTAACATTTGGTTGCATGCCAAAGCTAATTCAGTGTGAAGACATGTTTGCAGTCCTCTGCATTTAAATTAGCTCATCAGAACCCATCTCATTGTGGCAACCACACAGATGGAAATAAAAAAAAGGAAATCTAGATAAGAATTAACCACGAAGAGATCTAGACGAATACATCAAACATAAGATCAAAATACATTAATTAACTAGACCGTCCATGCAACAGCATATCGAATTCTTCATTAACTATATAGAATTGTCAATAAAATGTCACTTGAAACTCCAGTGGTTGCCATGGTGCGATTCCAATATTTCAAGAGAGACCTATATCATGGGAAGCCAAAAAATATGAATCTAAATCTTGTCATAAGTGAGATGATACTTCTAGCTTTTAGCAAGTTGTAGTTGTACAAGTAACATGAGGGAAGAATTAAGCGTGAGAAGGAATTAACTACATGTTCTAGTTTTCTAGTTAGAGTGAACTATGTTTGGTGTTATAAGGCAGATTCTGTATGTGGCACGGACCAAAACTAGCAGCAGGTAAACAAAATTCAGTAATAGCATGGAGTAAATAGTCTATACTGGAATGGTGCAAAACTATATCGGAAGGCAAAATTAATATAGGAACATGAACAACTGCTGCATGAATAATGAAAGCATACCTTCTGTAAAATATCATCAATTCCCTTGTTTTATATACAACGTTAGCAGCAACCTCGAGAGCTTCTCAATTTGCTTTTATGTTATGTCAGATTCTCTTCTAAGGTAACATTCTGGGAGACCATACAAAAACGAAAATAAATTTTCTGCAATTGACCAAAGGCATGAAGATCTAGCCTAGGAAATGCGAAACGAAAAAGATAGTGATATGTTTCAGATATAACAGAAAGGAGTACTAATGAACTGCCAAACAGATAAATGCAGATACCTCTGA
>NC_061512.1:65063274-65096425 GCF_022539505.1 Lolium rigidum | reverse complement strand
TATGTGCATTGTTATGCCCTCTCTATTTGTCAATTGCCCAACTGTAATTTGTTCACCCAACATGCTATTTCTTATCGGAGAGACACCACTAGTGAACTGTGGACCCCGGTCCATTCTTTTACATCTGAAATACAATCTACTGCAAACTCTGGACGCGTACCCGATAAAAACAATAAAGGCATCAACAACCGAAGGAATCCAAAGAAGAACGGACCCGAAGGTTCAACAAATCCAGGTTCAAGCCTGGGGAATTGAATCTGTGTAGGGTAACGTTGTTTTGCCTTCGGCGGTTAACCAGTATCGGGTTGCCGAATAAAACTGGGTTCGTTACTTTTATCCCTTACGTACGATCAATTGCTTACTTTCACCCGAAGTCTCACAGGACCCGATATACTCAAAGTATCGGGTGATGAAGAAATTTCAAAAGCACCGACAAGAAGATCTTCGAGTAGTACAACTTGAGTCTACGCACGGTTACAAACATCCGTCCCTAGATTCGGGGGCTACTCCCATCGGGAGCGCTGGACACGCACTCGATACCAAACAACTTCAACTTGCGACGAGCATGAAGACTCAATCGTCTTCGACTTATCAAGATGTTCTAATGAAGACAACTTTAGTCCCTGCCCAAAACTTCGCATAGGCCACTGAATCACGGGCTGCTGATATGGGCATTACCCTTCGGGTACCCGACATTAGTCTACCTCCTTTGGTCCAAAAAGGGGCCCATGAAGATTTCCCTAAACCATGGTAGGCCCATATGTCGGTTATAACGGAAAAGACCTACACGAAGACGGATTCTTGACGAACAAGGCGAGAAGATGTCGATAAAGTAAAGAATATATTAGATCTTGATATAACCTAGTCAAGTCTGGATAGGACTCTCGGGACCTGGCCTCCTATATAAAAGGCTAGGAGAGAGCCTGCCGAACAGGAACATACGAAACCCGCACAATCTAGCATACACAAACCCTAGAAACATTGCCTCCCGGCGAGTTCACCATAGCAGTATGTCGGCTGCCCCATTGTAACCTATTTTATTTGATAAATCAAGATCAGACAAGCAGGAAGTAAGTGTTTTACCTCATCGAACCTGGGTAAACTTGCTCTCTGTTCGTTTGGTATCCGATGTCTCGTGTTAACCTGCAGGATTCCGTCAACCCTAAGCCCCTCATGGTGGGCATTGCCGAGGAGCTCCCTCGACACCCCAAATCCAGGTGGAGGCGGAGCGGAGCCGGAGCAGCGGTCGGATGACAGGGCGCCGAAGCCATGGTCGGAAGACGGGGAGCGGACGGAGGAGACGGCTGCCGACGAGCACAAAGTCGGTCGAACGGCGGTGGCGCGCCAGTGGGAGCAGCCAAACGCGGCTGGCCGCATGACATCGGCATGTGAATCGGGGTGGACGCGTACCCCGACGAGGGCTCCATCTCTCTGCTGGAGCCTGCTGCACCCACCGCATTGTCGCCGCCCTAGCAGAAGGAAACCCTAGGCATGGCTCAAAAACCCGCGTCGCGGGATCGAATACCGGTGTCCTGTAGAGCGGCGACGACCGCGCTCCTCTTACCCACATCGACGGGTCTGGTCGCGATCGGCGACAGGCGATTCAACACCGGTACTCGACCGGCATCGATCTGGGCCGCCGAATCGCGGCGCTAGCCTCGTACTCTCGGATGATGCGCAACAACACACCATTCAGCCTGGTGACCGTCGGGCCGGCGGCGTGATCCGTTGCCGTTGGCGCCGAAGGAGGCGGGGGAGGCGGAGGAGGCGAGGAGGCCATGGGCGGCGGTTGATGGTACATTGGCATGTGTTAGTGAGGGAGTTGAATGGAGAGAGAGAGGAGTGAACCGGTAACTGGAAGTGGGGAGAGAGGGCCGAGACAACGCGGTGTCTCCCGTGCTTCTCCATGCGTGCAGCCGTTGCACGAGGGCATGCAATAATGGACGATAACGGACAAGCCGGCTGAAAGCTGCCGATTCGAGCGTTGCTGGGCCTGTCCCCAGGGTGCTTTGAGAAGCGGTTGAGTCACAGCGCAGAGGCTTTTCGGGCAACCAAACGGACCGAAAATTGTTGGACCGCTGCGAGCCAAGACGATGCCAGACTACCAAACGCGCCCCTAGTTCTCTGGCCCTGTCCATGGGCTCTGTCGGAGTTTGTCGACGTACGTGGTCATAGAAGATGACGAGGAGTAGGTGGCGGGGCGGCGCAAACCCTCGCTTGGGGTTTGTTTTTATTTTGTTTGCCCTAATGAAATATTAATCGGAAAAAAAGTTTGGCTGATGTGTTTACCACGATCTAAATGGGCCGAAACCGGCACATTCGGTTCAAAAATGAGTCGGCGGATGAAGATGACATAAATAGATGCCGGTAAATGGGAAAATAAGAACCGGACATGAGCGAGCATGCTCAGTTTATTCTGTCAATTAAAGGGCAACACCAAGTTAGAAAGCAGGGAACTCGATCCTGTTGCCACATGGCCTTGCGTTGGGCGAGATGGGACACTCCACGATCCCTGAGGCGGCTGCGTCGACGCAGAAGTAGAGGTGGTAGAGCTGGCTGTTACCGGACTCGTCGCGGTTGCAGGCCACGAACGGCTCGAACCCCGTCCCCTCCCGGATCGCATCCCTGATCGCGCTGAGCGTGTAGTAGCCGCCGTCGGGCGAGATGCCGGCAGAGGCGAGGGCGTCCAGGACGCGGAGCTGGTCGCGAAGGTGGAGCGCGGCCTGGAAGTAGCCGTGCTCGTTGAAGAGGTTCTGAGCGCAGGTGCCGTGCTGTTCCCACTCGCGCGCCCACACCTGGAGCCCGTCCTCGCTGGGGCATGCCAGGGACGGCCAGTTGGTGCGCAGGCTGCTCAGCAGATCGCTCACCTTAGAGGGGTCGAACTTGCTGTCGGGGTTGCAGTTCTGTGGGTAGGTCCCGTCGTCGCGGCTGGGCCACATTCTCTGGATCCCGAAGTCCGCCGCGGGCTTGCCGGACCGCGGGTAGCAGCAGCTCTGCTTCGTGTCGCAGTAGGACCCCGGCCACTGCACATAGCCACATAGATATCAGCAACGCACCGTCTACGGCGAACTGAACTAGCTAGCCGGGGCACTCACCTGCAGCACGAGGTAGAAGAAATCGTAGTCCTGCGCCGCCGCCGGCATGCACCCTACAGTGGCCAGAACGAGCATGGCGGCCAGGGAGAGGTGCGCCTGTGCCCTCATGGCAACTGGTTCTCTAGCTCTAGCTAGCTTGCTTGAAGATGGAAGAGGAGCGGAGCCCGGCTACTCTGATCTGGAATCTGGATTAATTAGCTGGTGTGTGCGCGCGTGCTAAGGTGAGGATCGTGTGTGGATTTATAGCATTAATTCATGTCAACGTACTACTATGTCAGATTCTATTTGCGAGCATACCACGCGCTCGATTTTGTTTTTTGGCTTGCATTCCACGAGCATAAGCCTCAAGCCCGCAATGTGTACATACAATACGGGAGAACCGCCACTCTACTCGTATGATCGTATCTCCTCGTCTTGCACCGACAGCCTTCAGCCAAACACCATTCCGTTGGCCTGTAATTACTACAACAATTAATCCTGTTGAATACCCAGCGTGAAGAGGCACTCTTGCAGCGAGCGTTATTAGCCATTGGATCTGCGAAATTAATGGTCTAGATCACCTATTCGGACAGTTAAAAACCTTATGTTTTGTTACCACCTGGTACTCCTCTCGAGTCCCGAGTGACTTCGTTAGAGCAATTCCAATAGTATAGCCAACTGTTGGCTATAACAAGATGTCATATCATTTGTAGTCATCATATAGCTAACATGTACAATAGTTGGCTATAAGAATGTAGTACTTTACTAATATATGGCCCATCTTTCACTCTCACAAGGTGCCTAGGAGCACGTGCAAGAGCTGGCTATTGCATAGTAGCCCACCTCCCTTCTCTCTCCTCTTCTCTCTCCTCCAACTCATCTAAAATATATTATTTAATGTTTTATAGTCAGCTGACTGGACTCTATTGTACTTGCTCTTATGACCCCACCTCGACTTTGGCCCAGGATACAGTGAAGCTGGAAAGGACGCGGGTAACACCCGAGCGGTTTGATCCCTCCGCTTTCTCCTACCAGCTTAATCCCTCCACGACGACGCCGCCTCCCTCGCTCCTTCTGCGCGCCGTCAGACACCCGCTCCGCCTACCAACCTCCTAAGCGACAACCACCGCCCTCTCCCAACTTCCTACGCGCGCCTCCGCACCTCCTCCCACCCTACTCAGGCCCCGGCGATGGTGGATCGAGCGGCGTGTCGGCGCTGCGGTGCTGTAGTTCCTCGCCGAGCAGGCCGCGGTGCCGCTCGGGACACCTTTCGTCGTGCATCCTATGGAGGAAGACACCGCGCTCGGCGAGAACAACGCAGGGAGGCCGACCTCGATCTACCATGTGCCCCTCCCCTCAATTTCCCCATCACTCTGACTCCCACCGTTCAACACAGACCGACTCATGGATCAACAATCCTCCTTCTACTGCAGTACTCGGCCTCGACAACATCATGCCCGTGTATGCTGCCGTCGCCATCCTGGCCTCCTTCTCAATCGCTGGTCGGGGGCCATGGAGGCACCGCTTAGAGCATCTCTAGCAGATTCCACATATCGGCATGCAAACGCGACGGCGGGTCGATATGAGGGTTTCGGCCATTTTTTGGGCCAGACCAGACCCCGCAAAGGTGGTCTAGCCCGAAAAATGTATCCAGACCGCAGCCCAAATCGCCAAAACACCCGCATACATAGCGGTCGGCGAGGCGGATAGGGGCCAAACCTCATCCGCTCCTTCGCCTCTCCGCCTCCCGCCAACGTCAAATCGCCGCCCCTCCGGCGAGCAATCGACGCGGTAGAATGTAGATCGAGCGTCCCCACCTCCCTCCGGCGACGATGGTGGCAGGGCGCGGGCGTGGGGAGGTCAGGTGGGCCGCGGCGGACGCTCCACCGAGCGTGGTGGGAGCTCCACTGCTCCTCCCGCCGGCGAGAAGACGGAGGCGGAGAAGGTGAAGTCGAATGCGGCGCGCATCCGCGGTAGCTACCGCAACTACGCCGTCGCCTCGCCGCCCGCCTTCGCCAAGCGCGAGTCGGAGCGGTATCGCCGCGGATGCGCTGCCTCCTCTTTCGCAGCCTCGTCGTCCTCAGGGTCGAGCTCCCGCCAGCGCCCGCCGACGGCGTTGGTGGTGAAGATGGAGGACGTCGAGCCGGAGCCGCCGCGCCTCCCTCACTTCGCCCTGGGAGACTACCTCGACGACGAGCAGTTCAAGCTCCTCCTCCCGCAGCTCGGCGTCAACGCAGGCCTTGCGCCGGGCGACTTCGTCGCGGAGCGCGAGCTCGACACCGTCGTCGGCCTCATCGCGCTCCAGCAGGACGCGGACAAGGCCGCCGAATGGAGGCACATCGCCGTCGAGCAGGACCACGTCTTCGTTGACTTCGTCAGCGACGAAGAGTGAGCAGCCGACGCGCCACCGCTACAACACAGGCTCCAGTGAGTTGCTCCAATGTAGTGCCATGGCGGCGGATTGTAGTTACTTTTGATGTAATGTAGTGCTTCAATGCAATTGAATTTAGGATGAACTGCACGCATGAACTGTCCAATCGAACTGTTCTTCTCTTGCTCTTGTTTTTTTTTTAATTTATAGTTTCATATGACGTATCTAAACTGCGTGCGTGCTTTTCCAACCCCAAATCTGCATTAGGGTATCCTAGATACGCGGATTTAGAGTTTGGAATTTGACAGCTAGAGATGCGGCAGAAGAACCAATAGCCACGGGAGGTGAGCGGAGGGGGCATGTGCAGAGGAGCCACCGGGACGGTTGATGCTTGGCATTGGTGGAGACGGTACATGGCGTACAGAGAAGTGTAGGGGAGAGCAAAGAGCGCGTCAGTTCTGCTGCTTGCCACTGTCAGGACATCGTTGCAGCTTGTGAGAGGCGTGGAATGAGAGAGATTGGGAGATGGGCTGCTGCTACTTGTTTGACGTATGCCTTTCACAAGATCAGCTTAAGTAATATTGTGTCTCCAGAGGTTCTCATTATACAGAATTTGCTCTGCAAAATGGAATGAACTTAATTTTCTTGGACGTTTTATGTCAAGGTTCAGTCTTAATTTTCCTGCACATATCGGTGTTGCAGCGTTTGAGTGTTAAGTGTTACAAAATTTCAATCCTAAGTATTTCGGAAAATTTCAATCTGTACGTTGCATGTATAATGTTTGGCTCAGGTTCTTCAATCTGTATTTTGTCTATATGTACTAGAAGGATCTTGCGCGCTTTGCTACGCCATTTTTGCTCTTTGGGCTTTTTGTTTTTCTTTGACATACAACATTGGCTAAATCTTTTGACAAACTATGGGCTTTTGGTTTTTCTTTGGCATACAAAGTTTGGTAGATATTATGATGAAATCTAGGCACTGATACCATCACATTTGGATGAGTGGATCCAGGAAACGGTGAGCGAAACAAAATCATATCCAATAACCTAAATCATGTAGTCACGACAGTGTACACGATATGCAGTTCTGCAGGCAGTCGTCTCACCGGAACGGGCCCATAATACAACAGAAATCATAGTATTACTTTTGAATCAGTACATTACCAAACATTGTTCATGTAACTGTGATACAATGAGTTATTGAGTGATCGCCTCTGAAGATGCAACCGGACTGATATCCTAATCTAGGGCCAAGGCTAAGATCATCACACAAACTCAACAATCTAAACCTACAACTACGTAGTGTAAAAAATACAACAGGCCCAACCAAGCATTGTTAGTTCTAGGCACTCATCCAGTGAGATAATACTGCACCAAGGGATCATTTGTGATGCGTCTGACTCAGAGGGAGTAAATGTCCTACAGAAAAATAATGCACACTGGGCCTCACAGGCCTAGCCGATGCAGCAAAAGACACCTATTACCTAGTAGAAGCCTTCTCTTCATGCTGCTGCAAATTAAAACCAAGAAGTATAGCTTCTTCAAACGATAAGGCCTGGATTCTTGTATGAAACATCGTAGAAACTGAGGCCTAACAAAATTATTGTATTTTCACAGACCACACATGGTACTAACTTGCCTAAAAAATCCACTGTAAGTGCAAAATATATCTAAGAAAATGCACCATAATTGCCTCTATAGAAAGAACATGTGCGTAAGTAAATTCACATTACTTCCAAAACCACCTGCATATGGTATACAATAATCTAGCAAGTAAGTGATGGCACAAGGAAAACTTTTAGTCCTACAAATCAATTTCAAACTAAAATGGTCACCGTTTTATTATAGAACAGAACCGATGTGAAATGAATCAAATCAAGGCAACCCATTATCAACGAACCTAAACCATGATGGTCTCAATGAATCTCAATCTAGTGGAAATTGGACAGTATTTTGTGACCGTTCTGAAGAATCATAGCACTCCATTAAACCAAGTAACTTAGCCATTCCTAAATTAACAACTGGACTGGAAACAAGGGAAGGTGTGCAAAGCATGTACCTCTGCTTTTCACCTCCTCTGATTTTTTATGTAAGCTAAAATAGAGAAACCTATAAGCAGTCAGGCATTCCGAAAACTCACTAAAAATGGACTGAAAGTTAGACTAACATGGGATAATATAGGTGCACAACATTCACATGCACATGTGAGTTTCAGCATTCCCTGATCTGGTATGCAACATAAAACATAGAGAAACCGTTAACCATGAAAACCAAAGAGTAGAGAGGAAACATACTTCCTCCTACGGACGAATGTTCAAAGACTTGATGCATAAAAATCACCATGAATGCACACAGAGAGTAGTTGGGTTATGTATTATGTATCATGTATACCTAGATAACAATTAGTGCAGGTGGTGGCAACATGATTGTCTAAACGAATCTTGTTCAAGCATGAAACTTAACAACTCGTAAGTTTAATATAAGTACGATTGTATTTCAGTTGTACATGTAAACAAGTGTCTGAACACAAGTTGTCATTGTCATCCCAGGTAAGAATTCGATCAAACAGCTTAATAATTTGTAAAATCTACTAAAACTGGATCCAGAGTATACATTTTATGATAAAAACTGACATTTCATATACGCACAAAAAAAGTGCAACCAGACCTTGGAGGATTATCACCATCTCCGTCGGAAGGGAAGGAGGCGTTGCCAACCTACCCTGCAGGTGCATGGAGCAGGCGGGCGGTGGTGGTGTGAGTGGTGATGCAGCTCGATGGGGGAGGAGATGTTTGCCAGGCTTCAGCTTGTCCATCGTAGTTCTAACTTAAATAAGAGCCCCAAAACTGAATAAATATCATATTTTACTGAACTATGACAGCTATAAACATGTGAACTGCTTATCAAACATGAGCGTTAAATTCGTTGTAAAACAGGCATCACCCTTTACAACTAACTTTGCCAAATCCTGCCACGATAAGATCTACTGAAACATAACCTAGATATAGATCCCGATCCATAACCGTGCCAAATCATACCATGTTAAGATTTACTGAACATAGGGATACTGCAAACGTGGATTGACAAAAATATTAATAACAAGGAGATAATAATGTTTTACTCTTCATTTACATGTTCAACCTGAATTGCACCATTCATATGTCTATTCACTTAAACTGACTTGGCTGAACATAAATAGATTTGCCAATTGTTAGGGCATCTCCAACGCGGAGACCCAAACCCAAAAACGGATACCACTTTTGTCCGTTTGGGTAAAAACACGTCCCAACGCGCGGACGCAAATGCAAAACGGACGGCAATAAAGTCCGGGGCGACCCAAATCTCACGCAAATCTGGGCGGACTTTGCGTCTGTCCGGCTCGCTCGGGACAGCTCCGGACGTCCGTTTTTATTCGCCTGACCCCACATCTTCTCTCTCCCATGTCTTCTTTTTCCCATGGATATGGCCGGAATAGCTGCCGGAGTTTGGCTGGCCTGGCCAACTGCCGCCGCCGCCCACACATGGAGCACCCTGGCGCCGAGTCCTCCTTTTTTTTCATCCCTACCGGAAGTTGCCGCTGCCAAAATGAGCTCCGGCGACAAAGCTCGTCGACGGCGACGCGCAGAGCGATGGCCAAGGGTGCGTGAACGGGCGGCGCCTTGCAGTCGAGCCACGAGCGGCCGGCCGCGCGCCGCTGCAGAGCCTCGGGCCGCCGCCGCTGGCCGCGCCTCGGTCCGACTCCGCTGGCTGCACCTCGGGCCGCCGCCGTCCCGTGCCTCGCCGCGCCATCTCGCGCCGCCCCGAGGGGCGGAGGTCGACGTGGGCGGGCAGATCCCCGACGCGAGCTGCGCGCCGCCCTGGCCCCTGCGAGCTGCGCGTCGCCTCGACGCCGCCCCGTGCAGCGCCGTCCCGGCCCCGGCCGCCGCCCACTCCCGCCGCGGAGCCCGCGCCGCTGCAGACCTGGCCGCGCGTCGGGCCGCCGCCGCGCCTAGGGCCGCCGCCCACTCCCTCGTGGCCGCCTCGGGCCCGCGCCGCTGCAGACCTGGCCGCGCGTCGGGCCGCCGCCGCGCCTCGGGCCGCCGCTGCAGAGCAGGCCTCGCCCGCGCCGCTGCGGAGCAGGCCGCGCCTCGGGCCGCCGCCGCTGCGGAGCAGGCCGTGCCGGACACGCGCGGGGACGGGCGGGGGCGCCGCCGGCCGCGTCGGCCACGCACGGGCACTGGCGAGGCGCGCCGAGCGGGCACGGGCGAGGGAGTCGTCGGCCGCGTGCGGGAAGGACCTGGGCCGGATCTCGCCAGGGCGTGGCGCGGCGGAGCTCGCCGGGGCGTGCCAGGGTGGGGGCGGAGGTCGCCGGGGCGGGGACGGAGGCTGCCGGGCCGAGGCTGGACGGGGAGCTGCTCGCCGGGCATGTTTTTGACTAGTACTAGTACGAGGAAGAGGACTAATTTGGGTCTGCTCAGCGTTGGGGAACAAAACAAAGCTACGGACATATTGTCTATCCGCGTCTCCGGACCTCGACCCAAACGACCACAATCGGACGTCCGAATACGTCTGTTTGGGTCGTGCGGTTGGAGATGCCCTTATTCCCAAGCTTGAGCAGGTTCAGATGGTAGAATAGGGTCATACACATGTTCAGATGGTCGAAAAGGGCCATACACAGATTCAGTCAAATGGGACTGATTCTGATGGTTATGTGGGGATTCATCCATATCTTCAGAGATAGGGCTCTGACTAATTTCTTTGTTAGGAACAATATAGTCAACTCCATCATCTCCAACGAATATGTCATCATCATCTTCACGAGCAATAAGGACAGCAGGTTTTATGTTTCTCCTTTTCACTTATGTTACTCTTTCGTTGGGGTGGATAGCTAGGTAAAGATCCTATATCCATGAACGTGGAGAATGGGAGGTAGAATTACTTGGACAACAACTCTTAAATACAAAAAATAAATATCCAAGAAGCAGATTAGTAAATGCATCAATTATAACCAACTCAAAAGAAAACAGTATAATCAACCGTCAGCTTTTCTATCGGAAGAAAAGATCTAGAAAAACACGCAGCAGACCTTGCAAGGAAGAACCTTGATGGGGATGTATCCGCACTCACCGATGGCGCTAGCCTGCTGCGGGCAGGACTTGGAGGCGCTGAATCGACCTTGGATTCGCGTAGGTATCCTCGCGGGGACAGGCGGACGGCGACCTGGCTCTGTGTTGAACTCGTCGAAATCTAGATGGAGAGGGGACCTTAGAATAGGGGAGGAAGGGCTGCACAGTTTTCTGATGGCCATCGCTGGAGTCCGACTTCCAAGCCTCCAACCAGCACAGCCCATGGCGTTCTTCACGGCGGGAAAGCCTCACCTCTCCTCCGCGAGCCTCCTCCGAGAGCATTCGGAAATTGAGCCTACATGACACAGGTATGGATCTCCTGCCGATGTCAATGTTGGGAAAGATCAGTGCCGATTAACAGTGGAGGCGGCCATAATCGCAGGCCAAAGCGGCAATTTCGCAAGCCTGACAGAGGATGAGAATGAGGAGGGGGCCAAGAGCGAGAGTCGTGTCGTTTGTGGCTTTTCCTCGCACCCCAGTCTCTAGCGAGCAACACGCAAAACACAGAACCGACATGAGGTCCACCAGCACACCGCAGACGAGCGGTAACTCGCTTACAGGTAGGCCCCAGCTTGTGCCACGTCACGAGTAGATTGTGCCACGTCACAAGTAACCACAGACCACCTAGGAGCTTAGAGCTCTTTAGAGATTTCATTAATGGAAGATTATTAAAAGTCTATTCAAGTACACCACAAGAACCTTTTTTTTTTTTTGACCTGGAACTCTCCGATTCCATTAACTTGGCTCAGCTGACTCGCTGGCCACCATCACATGTACATCATCTGGTACAGATTCAGGCCACAAAACCCGATTAGCTATCTGGTTTGCGCCATGGGCAGCTAACAAATGAGCTACTTTATTACACTCACGAGGCACATGCACCACCCTAGCATCTATGAAATTTAACTGAAGGAAAGATCGAATATCACGGATGAGGTAGCCCTCTGGTGCCAGATCGTAGTCCATACTCTGCATTGCTCTCGCCAGAATCAGCGAGTCCGTCTCTAGGATGATCCTTCCCATTCCCCATTCCGCCGCCGCCTGTGCTGCTTCCCATATTGCATGTGCCTCCATCTGCACAGCACTCCAGGCATGTTGGACCGCACCCGCTCCCGACCCTCTGGCATCTCCCAGATTATCCCTGACGACGAACCCCCATCCTCCTTGGTGAGTCTCCAAATTAAAGGCTCCGTCAGTATTGATTTTCAGCATTTCGCCCTCTGGTTTCTGCCAGAGTTGGATTTGTTTCGGAGCAGGTTCCTTATGCTTTTTTCCACAGAATTGCATGCACTCCCCCGCCCAATATCTCGCTTGCCTCCATACCGTCTCCGTCGTCAGGATCTTTCCTTCCTTATTTTGTTTGTTCCTTTTCTGCCACCATTGCCACATCATACAGATGATCAGGACCCTCTTCTCATCCTCTAAACCCATAATTTCCTGAATCACATCTTGCGCAGTCTCGAAAGTACATAGCTGTTGGTGAAACTCCGTCATCCCCAGCTTATGCCACAAATCTTTCATTTCCTTACATTTCAGAAACAGATGGCCTCCATCTTCATCAAGCCTTTTGCAGCAAACACACCTTGTGTCACACTCTATACCCCGTCGCTTAATGCTCGTCATCAACGCCAGACTATTATGGGCTAGTCTCCATACAAACTGTTTGATCTTTGGTAGGCACGGAAGGTCCCAAATTTTCTTCCAGTGCATTTTCTCCTCTACTTGCACCGATGATGAGCCAATATTTGCATCTCTTTTCATGATATAAACTCTGTATGCCGACTTAACTGAAAAAACCCCTTTGGCGTCAAAGTGCCAGGCTGGAGCGTCAGTAAAATCCTCTCTAACCGGCGTACTTAGGATTATGTTGGCATCCATTTCCCAGAAATTCTCCCTGACCAACACCTCGTCCCATTGCCCCGATATTGGATCAATAAGCTCTCTCACCTTTGTCAGGAGACATTGTCTTCTAGGCGTGATCGGCTGTCTACACCCATCTCTCCCAATCCAAGGATCTGACCATATGTTAATTGAGTTACCATCACCAACTCGCCAGATTAGCCCCTCTTTCATTAGTGCAATGCCCTTTAAAATGCTTCTCCACGAATAGGAGATACCGGCCTGTGGTGCTGCCTCTAGAATGGACGTAGAGGGATAGTATCTTGCCTTTAGGACCCGGGCACACAGGGAATCAGGGTTCGTGAGCATCCTCCATCCTTGTCTCGCCAACATGGCTATGTTGAATCCATAGAGATCTCTAAAACCCAGCCCCCCTTCACTTTTCGGCTTTGTTAGAGTTTCCCATTTCAGCCAATGCACCTTATTCTCCTTGTCTTGTTGTGCCCACCAAAATCGGCATATCATCATGCTCATCTCATCACACAGGGTTTTTGTCAAGTCAAAACAAGACATAGCGAACGTGGGAATTGCTTGAGCACAAGCCTTAATCAGAATATCCTTTCCCATTTTTGATAACATCCTTTCCTTCCAGCCCTGTATTCTTTTCCAAATTCTGTCCTTAAGATACTCAAAAGTTTTTTTCCTTGATCGTCCCACATATACTGGCAGACCAAGATACTTCTCCGTCATTGCCTCCGCTCTTATTCCTAATTCAACCAACACCTGCCTCTTCTTTCTTCCTCTTGTGTTCTCACTGAACATTACTGAAGATTTGTCAAAATTGACAGTTTGCCCCGAGCACACCTCATATAGTTGTAGAACATGTTGCAGGGACTTGGCACTTTCTCGATTTGCTTTGATCAGCACCAATGAGTCGTCCGCAAACAAAAGATGGTTGAAGCTTGGGGCTCCCTGACAAATTCGGATGCCTTCTAGCACCCCCTCTCCTTCAGCTTTATTCAAGAGACACGAAAATCCTTCCGCAACCAATAGGAATAAGTATGGTGACAATGGGTAAAAAACAAGAACCTAAAGAATACTTGTTGGGTGCAGTTTTTACTAAATCAAATGCTCGAGCAAAGTTTACACAGTTGCAGTGACCATCTTAGTAGTAAGACACAACCTCAAAGACTGGTGCACTTGTTATGACGATCTCCCCTCCTATTTTCGGACCAATATGATTCCCCACATGTTCCGGCAGATGCAATAGCAGTCCAATAATCAGCATAGATATGCTCATAAATGAAGGTTGATTTATTCCTGCTGTTCAAGACAAAGGAATAGCAAGATATATATATCTAATCCATAATTAATCAATAAGCGACATAATCATATGCTGATAGGATGCAAGAGCGAATAAAAAAATGCTTGCAGAGTACATACTAACCAACAACACAGTTCTTATCAGATAACATTGTGGAACAATAGAAGTGGGAGCAACAAAGTCATTAATTTGGCCCAGTTCTAACATTACTTCAGATAGTTAGCACATTTAGTAAAACACTAACAGCCAGCCATCTCCAATAATATTAACAGCATGCTCTATCATCAGCCATACAATCCAACAAATTGAAGAACAAAAGACACATCTTAGATCTATGATAATACAGTGAGAAGCAAAGAATCAAAGGGTGCCAACGTAGATCTACTTCTCATCGA
Organism: Lolium rigidum; assembly: GCF_022539505.1. NCBI lineage: Eukaryota > Viridiplantae > Streptophyta > Magnoliopsida > Poales > Poaceae > Lolium > Lolium rigidum. The sequence continues at coordinate 65,082,318 of NC_061512.1, read as the reverse complement.
TATAATATGCAATCCTGACCAAAGCTTGCAACCAGGATCAACAATGAGAACTATCAGTCCGTTCCAAAATATAAGACATTTTGGGAGTTCAAATGAACTCCCAAACTTCCAAGATGCCTTATGTTTAGGAACGGAGGTGGTAAATAATTAGACATATGTCAAAAAAATACGAAAGATCTCACTTGTGATCAAAGAGCACATGCATAAGATGACTTCAATGTCAATGACCTACCAGTATGAATCAAGGAAAAAAATAGCGCGCTATAACAAGATAGCGTGGGTCTAAAAATACGCTATTAGCATGTTATCGCGTGCTATTAACGCGAATAGCGTGCTATAGCGCCGAAATAGCGTAGCGTCGGCTCTTCAGATATGCTATAGCGTGCTATTAGCGTTGGAATAGTGCGCTATTTTTTTCCATGGTATGAATACATAATTCCATACTCATTTTGCACATAGCACTAAACAGTACAACTTTTACAGTGCTGATAGATAGTATAACAGAAAACTGACAACACAAATAGCTTAAACAGTTTGTGCTTTGTCACAAGATTCCAGGATACTACAAAATGAAGAATAAAAGCAGGAAACACAAGTATTAATCAAGTTTGGAAAAGGCAGAAAATGAGATGGGCACAAACTACTCAACTGGCCAATCAATGTCGGTATCTACATATGAAGGGATCCGTTAGATCCAAATCACGGACATGGTTGATTTCTAAAATACGACGGAGACATCTATCAGTTGTAAAGTGAATCTGAGCACCTCTTGAAGCTCTGTTCTCAAACTTCAGCCTCCTAGACTCCTCTGCAGCAAATCCCCGATAGTAATCACCAGGGCGAATCTGAACTATCATTAACTCAAGCACTTTTGCATTCAGTACGAAGAATGTGACGAAGTCAACTTCTGACTTGATGCCCCGATAGGATCCCAATCCTATTGTTTTTAAGCGGATGTCAAAACATTTGATAAGATTCCGATGTTTACGACGCCATAAATTTTTCTCTGCTTGTACAGACTAGAAAAAGAACATAGACGGAAGAGAATGGACCATGTCAGAATGTTAATTAGATTAAGAAAAGAGTGCCAATAAATAATCGTCACCTGAATATACAACTTCTCTAAGCAGGGAAAGCATTTCATCAACTCAATAACTGTATCCAGATCAAGCAAAAACAAATCAATAGCTAACATATTGACAGTGCATAGCACCGCCGTCAGCCTATCGAGATGCAATCCCTGTATCAAGCGTGGAAGACAACATTAGGCCCACTGCAGATGATAAGTAATAATGTAATCTACAAAGAAATGCAGCTTAGAAGTCCAATGAAGGCAATAAGTAGAAGTACCTGAATAACTTGGGCAGGGCCATCCAAGGGACTTCTGGAGATGTCAGTAAGGCAGCCTATGGTCTTCAACTTAGGCGCTGAGGTCAATGATACATGCAAACCATCAAATAGATCAAGACGGTGCAACCTTTCAAGGGAAGGGGCGTCCTCGATGATGAGTTCCTCGAGCTGGAGCTCATCTGTCAGCTGAGGACCAACACACACGCCGAAGCTTCTAAGGGTAAGGGAGTTAATCCGAATGCAACTAACGCCCGAGCTGCTGTGAATCAGCAAGCACTCCAGAGCAGGACACCCGGCAATCATGCTGTGCAGCGATGTCTCCGACATGACAGTGTTCTCAAGAGCGAGCTGCTTAAGCTGGGGAAAGTGAAGGGCCTGAGTAGCAGAGTCGGCGAGGTGGCATTTCCGGATGATGGCAACACGTAGGGTGGGTGAGAAGCGGAACGCAGATTCCGGGAGGGACGGCCACGGCCTTATTTTCTCATAGACGTCGAGGAACTCGAGCTCGCAAAGGCCGTCAAGAGTTGGGGAGCCAAGCCAGGTGTCGACGGCAGCCGGTCGGGAGCGGAGATAGTTCGCGGGGACGCAGAAGCGGCGGCCGGGGCCGGGGTGGGTGGAGAGGATGCGAGGGATGAGGGCAGCGAGGGCATGGTCATCGTTGGGGAAGTGGTAGCCGAGGCGGGCGAGGCCGTCGCAGTCGCAGTCGAGGTTGAGGGAGGCGGAGCGCCAGAGGTGGCGCCACCGGGACGCGAGGATCTGGGTGCGGGCGCCGCCCTTGGTGGGGAGGAGGGAGATGATGTCGGCGAGGATGGGGTCGGGGAGGTCGCTGATGCGGTCGACGGCGGCGGGGCCTCCTTCCTCGCCTTGGCCCGCTCCGGGCGGCGGTTCTGGGGCGTGAGTGCCTCCCTCCGCCGTAGCCGCAGGCGGCTCTTCTAGTTTCCTCTTCCTCCGACTAGGACTCCCCGCCTCCATCTCCACCGCAGAAGAGTGGAGGACTCTGGGTAGCGGGAGTTGGCGCTGGGGGAGCAAGAGAAGTAGGTGGCGGCTAGGTTGAAGCAGCAGTCGCCGGAGCCGAGGGTGAGGGGAGGACGGCGGCGGGGCGATGCAGACGAGCAGGAAGAGTGGAATTGGAAATGATGGGCCCGTCAGACTTGGCTTTGGGCTCAATGTTGTGTGAGCCTCAAACCAAATACAAAGAAACTTCTGCGGTTTCTCTACCGCACCGGCGATTTTGATCTCCGGCGATCGGGTTTTCGTCCCTCCACGTTCTACCTCCCATCCCTCTCTTCCTGGTGAAGGGCTACTCGGGCTGACTAAGGGGTCGACCTGGTCGACTGCCCAGCCTTGGTGGTCTCTGATCTAGGGTTTAGGGGTGGGGTGATCATGGCGGCGGCGCGCGAGGAAGGAGAGTCAAGCAAATCGGCAGGGGATCCCTCGTTGGAGGAACTGCTACGGAGCCTGGACCTGAAGGGGGAAGACATTGGTGGTGTTGATGTGCGGAAGGAGGAGATCGAGACCCTCAAGGAGGGAACAAAGTGGATGGCAGTCATGCGGCTGCTGACCACGAAAACGTTCAGCTCAGCTTCCCTGAAGAAGACAATGCTGTTTGCTTGGGCGCCAGCCCAAGATGTGAACTTCCGTGATCTAGAAGATAATCGCTTTCTAGTGCAGGCAAGTTGTTTGGGAGATTGGAATAGAATTACGGAGCATGGTCCATGGATTTTCAGGGATCATGGCCTGTTGATTGAGAAGTTTGACGGCAGCTGTACAGCATCAACAGTAGCTCTGAATCGGATACATGCTTGGGTCCAAATACATGATATACCTGAGCTGTTCCGGAGGAAGACAATCTTATGGGGTGCAGCTGCAAACATTGGTGAGGTCCTCTCTGTCGATATGAGTGGAGGGGATTATGTACGGGTGCGTGTCTGGCTCGATGTGAGGAAAGATCTGACAAGGTTTGTCTCGATCAAACCGGAGGGGCTGGAGATGGTTATCATGCGAGTGAAGTATGAGAAAATCCCACATTTCTGTGCTATGTGTGGACTGCTGGGCCATGTGAAGGAGGAGTGTGGAACCGGGGATCATTCGCCGGGAACGGAGAAGTATGGGAAGTGGCTATTGGCTTATACTGTTTGGAACAGGGCACAACTGATGCGTGGAGCTGAGCAAAATGCAAAACCCCCAAGGAAGGAGGGCAATATACCCAACCCACCGCAGGGCCGTGGTGGCCGATCTGGCCGTGGGGGTCGTACTGCTGGGGCGGGTCGCGCTGGGACCCAGATGATCGCGGATAATCGGAAAAGAAACTCTGCAGATGCTAGTCTGACTGAAGTCAGCCCGATCAAACAGGGGGGTGCAGCCTCGGCCCCTTTGATGCTGCAGTGGAAGGATGATGGTGTGATCCAGACGGTGGACAATACAGGAATCCAACAAAAGTTGGACTTTGATGTTGAACAAGCTGGGAAAGCCCCTTTGACTGTCCCGGATGGTGTCCCTCCACCGCCGCCGTCAGCAAGGGAAACTAAACGCCCTAAGAAGGGAGGGTCAAAGAAGAAAGGTGTGGAGGATACAGGATCGGCGGGCTCTGAGGAGCGCCGCCGGGAGCAATGAGTACCTTCTTATGGAACTGTCGCGGCCTGGGCAACGACGCGACGGTTCATGAGCTTCGCGGTTTCGTGAAGGATTTTGCCCCCACTATTTTGTGTGTTGTGGAGACACAAATTCATAAATCTAGAGTGGAATGTTTAGCAAGAACTTTGGGCTATGATAATGTTTTTGCTGTTAGTAGTACAGGCCGTAGTGGCGGCCTGGCGATTTTCTGGAAAGATGCAATAAAGATAGAACTTTTACCTTACTCTCAGTATCACATTGACGGTGTTGTGTTTTCCCCAAATGAGGAACCATGGCGGCTGACGTGTGTTTATGGAGAGGCTAGAACCAGTGAACGCCACAAGACGTGGGATATGCTGAAATTTATTAAGGCCTCCTCACCTCTCCCGTGGTTGTGCATTGGGGATTTTAATGAAGTACTCCTATCGGAGGAACATGTGGGTGTCAACGAGCGGAGTAGTTCTCAGATCCGGGCATTCAGAGAAACAGTGGATGTTTGTGGGCTGATGGACCTTGGCTATGTGGGCACCGCATGGACGTTTGAGAAGAAGGTTGCTGGGGGCTCTTTTTGTCGGGTCAGGCTGGACCGTGCTCTGGCGACGCCGACGTGGAGTGAGCGTTTTCCAATGGCGGAGCTGCGGCACCTCACAGCTGTAGCGTCGGATCACTCGGCGATCTGTCTCCGTTTCGAACCTGAAGAGGAGCAGTCAATCCGTGCGCGTATCTTCAGATACGAGGCAATGTGGGAATCGCATGACACTTTCGCTCCCCTCATTGAGCAAGTGTGGAATGCGGAGATGTGCAACAGCATGCAGGAGCTTGAAAGGAAGTTGAAGAGCCTCTCGGGATCGCTCACAGCATGGGGTCGTAGCACCTTTGGCCACGTGCGCCGGGAGCTAAAAGAACTGAAACTTGAGCTAGCTGAGCTACGGGCGGCTCCGGATAGAGTTGGTCCAAGCCATCGCGAGATCAAGATAGCCGATCGGATTGTGGAACTCCAGCATAGGGAGGAGACAATGTGGCGTCAACGTTCCCGGATTCAATGGCTTTCCGAGGGAGATAAGAACACGAGGTTTTTCCACATGAGAGCCAATGGTAGGAAGAAAAAGAACAGAGTATCGCGGTTAAAACGACCGGATGGCTCTTACACGGAAGACCAGCATGAGCTGGGTCAGATGGCTCGGAACTTTTACAGGAATCTGTATACTACTTACAGCGGGAGTGGAAGAAGTTCTGAATTCCGTCCCTGTTTCAGTTACTCAAGCTATGAATGATCAGCTGATGGCAGGCTTTGAGGACACAGAGGTGAAGCAAGCACTTTTCCAAATGTATCCTTTGAAAGCTCCAGGCCCAGATGGTTACCCCGCCCAATTCTTTCAGAAGCACTGGTCCACATGTGGCGATGAGGTTACTAGAGCTGTGCTCAGAATCTTGCGGGGGGAGGATAGTCTTGAAGGGATAAATAGGACCTTTGTAGTCCTAATTCCCAAGGTGGCATCACCAGAAGAGTTGGGTCAGTTCCGCCCAATTAGTCTGTGCAACGTAATTTATAAGATCGCTTCAAAAGTCTTAGCAAACAGACTTAAAGCAATCTTGCCAGAAATTATCTCGGAAGAGCAATCAGCCTTTGTCCCAGGACGTTTGATTACGGACAATATAATTGCATCTTACGAGTGTCTCCATTTCATGAAGAGGAACGGAGCGAAAAAACACCAACATTGTGCGCTAAAACTCGACATGAGGAAAGCTTACGACCGGGTGGAGTGGTCATACCTACGGGCTATTATGCTTCGGATGGGTTTTCATCGTCGATGGGTGGACTTGATCATGAGTCTAGTATCATCGGTGTCGTTCTCGGTGCTGTTTAATGGGACACCACTCGAGGAGTTTCATCCTTCCAGGGGTCTGCGTCAAGGAGATCCTATTTCACCCTATCTCTTTTTACTTGCAGCGAGAGGGCCTCTCCGGCCTCTTAAAACAAAGTCGTCAATCATCACACCTCAAGGGGATTCAGGTGGCTCCTACGGCTCCCGCAGTGAACCATCTCCTCTTTGCTGATGATAGCCTGCTGTTTGTGAAAGCTAGTGATGAGGGTGCTGTGGAAGTCAATGAGATCTTGGAGAAATATTGCCAGGCTTCAGGACAACGCATAAACCTGGATAAGTCATCTATCTTTTTCAGCAAGGGCTGTCCAGAGGGACGGCGTCAAGCTGTTAAGGATATTCTAAATGTACCCAATGAGACATTGAATGAGAAGTATCTCGGAATGCCGTCTGATGTGGGGAGATCAAAGAATGGGGCTTTTAAATATCTCAAGGACCGGATTTGGAAGAAAATTCAGGGCTGGTTAGAGATCTTGCTTGCTGTAGGTGGGAAGGAGGTCCTGATCAAGTCCGTGATCCAGGCTATACCCACATTTTCCATGTCATGTTTCAGATTACCAAGGGGTTTATGTCTTGCCATCAACTCTATGCTCCGAAGTTTCTGGTGGGGTTCGAAAGAGGGAAAGCGCAAGACGTGTTGGGTTTCATGGGAGAAGATGTGCTCTCCTAAAAACGATGGAGGTCTAGGCTTCCGCGACATAGAGCTCTTTAACTTGGCCATGCTAGCTCGCCAAGCTTGGCGCATACTTCAAAATCCGGCGGCTTTAAGTGCTCGTATTTTGAAGGCAGTCTATTTCCCAGGTTCTGATTTCCTTGATGCAACATTAGGGTCGTCTCCTTCCCAGGTTTGGAGAGCTCTAGTGGAGGGACGAGATGTCATGAGACAGGGTCTCATCAAAAGAATCGGAACGGGAGAAAATACAAACACGTGGAATGAGAATTGGTTGCCACGTGATTTCATGATGAGATCGGTGGCCTGCCTTGGAAGGGATCCACCGATGACAGTGGCAGATTTCATTGATTCTACTACAGCCACCTGGAGGGTTGATCGGCTCCAGCAGTTTTATCTCCCGATGGATGTTGCGGCCATTTGTGCTATTCCCCTGAGCACGCGGAGGATGGCCGACGCATGGGCATGGCATTACGAGAAGAATGGCCTTCTATCGGTTCGTTCTGTCTACCGCCTCCTGGTGCAGACCAAGAAAAGGCGGGAGGATTGGCTAGAGGACCGGCCGGCGGTTTCAAACACGGCGGGCGAGCAGAAGTCCTGGAAGCGCTTGTGGTCCGTTCAGGTGCCCGCAAAGCTCAGGATTTTCCTGTGGCGGCTTGCTCAACATTCCCTGCCAACGGGCGATGTACGCTTACACCGCAATATGGCGGAGACGAGCACCTGCTCTATATGTGGCGCAGCTGACTCCTGGCGCCACTCCCTACTGAGCTGCTCTGTGGCGAGGTGCGTCTGGGCATTAGCGGATGAGGGAATTACGGAGCATGTATCTATGAACGAAGATCCCTCAGCACGGAATTGGCTCTTTGCCATGATGGAGTCCTTGCCGAGAGATGATTTTGCAAGGGTAGCAGTTACCTTATGGGCAATCTGGTATGCTCGAAGAAAGATAGTCCATGAAGGAGAATTCCAAAGCCCACTATCAACACACTTGTTTATTGAGAATTACCTTCGGGATCTCTCGATTGCGGGAGCTACCAAGGGGAAGGCTGTGAAGGAGGCTACGAAACATCCGAGATGGTTGCCTCCAAGAGAAGGAACAGTTAAACTGAATGTTGATGCTGCAATGGCGAAAGATGGCTGCGGTGGAGCTGTGGGAGTTGTTTGCAGGGATGGAGCGGGTGTCTTCATGGGCGCCGCCACTCTGACGATCAAGGGTATCAACGATCCTGCTACATTAGAAGCCATTGCATGCAGAGAGGCGCTGGCTTTGGCCTCTGACTTACAGCTGCAGCGTGTGACAGTGGCATCGGACTGTCTAGCAGTTGTCAATGCTATGAAGGGACCTTTCGCTGGAGCTTATAGCATGGTTATACAGGAGGTGAAAGCAAGATCAAATCTCCTGGAACAAAGTTTCTTTAGACATGAAAATAGGTTGTCAAATTCTGAAGCTCATAGACTAGCTCGTTTTGCTGTTTCTCTTAGTGTTGGACGCCAGGTTTGGCTTGCACAGCCGCCTGACGGTTTATGTATTCCAAACAACATTATCTTTGAATAAAGAGCTATGTTAACCCTCAAAAAAAAAAAGAAACTTTTCTTTCCATATAGATCTTTCTCTATTAAGGATAGATCGGGGATTCGTTTTTGGGAATTCCTATATGCCGACCAGGTCGGTGCCTGCACCGCGCCGCACACCCCCGCGCGCGGTGTGGGCCGGCCCGGTTAGGCGATTTTTACTGTTTTTTCTTATTTTCCTTTTTCTTTCCTTTTCTGTTTTCTGTTTTTTTTCTTTTTCTTTTTTTTTCTGTTTTCTTTTTCAGTGTTTCTTTTTTGTTCTCTCGTTTTTTTTCTGTTTAATTTTTTTTTCGAAAATTATCAAATTTGAAAAATGTTCAAGTATGATAAAATTTGAACAAATTTTGAAATTTGAACAAATTTTGAAATTTGAACAAATTTTTAATCTTGAACGAATTTTGAAATTGAACAAATTTTAAATTTTGAACGATTTTTAAATTTGAACATATTTTTCATCTTGAACGAATTTTCAAATTTTGGAAGAATTTTGAAATTTGAACAAATTTAAAATTCCGAACGATTTTTGAAATTTGAACGAATTTCGAAATTTGAATAAATTTTTAATTCTGAACAATTTTTGAACTATGGACGATTTCCAAATTTTGAACGAATTTAAAATCGAACGTAAAAAGAAAACAGAAATGAAAAACAAAACATTACTGGGCCGGCCCACAGGCTGGGGAGAGTGTGCGGTGGGTGCACCGCACCGACCTGTGCGGTGTATATCACCCCCCTTCGTTTTTAGGAGGATAAATGGTTTGGTAATGCCACACTTCGATAATAATACCCGGCATTGTACAATATTGTGCGACACAAAAGTGATACTATCGCTGAGGTGTTGAAAACTTTCCCACCGAATGTGTTGTTCAGAAGAAGTCTCATCGGTTCTAGACAAAACTCCTGGCATGAATTGCTACAGCGTCTTGAGATAGTTCAATTGACGCAGGGGTTAGATGAGTTTCGTTGGAATCTCACCGGGAATGGTGCATTTTCTGTGGCTTCCATGTACAATGCTTTGATTCAGCTTCGATATTCCGATCGATAATAATTCAAAGATTTGGAAGATGAGGATACCGCTCAAAACAAAGGTTTTTTGCATGGTATCTTCGCCGTGGGGTCATACTCACTAAAGATAATCTTGCCAAACGCAACTGGCATGGAAGTAAGAAGTGTGTCTTCTGTCACCAAGACGAGACTATTAAACACTTGTTCTTTAAGTGTAAGTTTGTTAGATCTATATGGTCAGCTGTCCAAATAGGGTCTACCTTATACCCCCAGAGTAGTGTTGCCAATATATCTGGTAATTGGCTCAATGATGTGGCGGTTAGGTTTAAGCGTCTTATTAGGATGGGAGCGATTGTTATTATTTGGTCGCTATGGCTATGTAGAAATGACAAGATTTTCAATAATATTTCTTCTTCTCTTATGCAGGTCATATACCGGTCTACAGCTACGCTGCGCTCACGGGTGCCACTTCAACGGTTGGAACATCGAGACTTCTTTACGGAAGTGTCTTCACGGTTGGAGGATGCGGCGAGGGATATTTTTTCCCAACATGGGCGGCAGCGTGATCTTCGCCTGGGTCCACCTACTTAGTTTTGTTTTTTGATCTTGGAACTCGTGTAGTCGGTTTGTAACAGATATTGATACGGCTGTGTGCATCCTAGTTATGCAGAGGCCGGGTCTATTGCTTAAAGTAATAAAGTACCCATTTTGAAAAAAATACTGTGGTGTATATTCATCTTTTCTTAAACTTAATCATCAGTACCGGTGACTTTGCCTTAGTGCCTGTTTGTTTGAGCTCGAGCGGAACAAATAAGCGGTTGTAGCTGGTGGACTTCGAGAAGCAGCTGGAGTGGACGACCGGTGAAATGCAAAAATATTGTTTGGCAAACCTGCTTTTAGCATGGCTGGTAGACATGTACCTGATGCAAAAAAGTCTGATGTACCTCTGTATACTGATGATGATTTTAAGTACTAATCAAACATGATTCTGCTAAAATAATAAGCTTAGCAATTTTTTAGGTGAAAAACTAATTTTCCGTTCTTCCCTAAATTGTTCAAAATTCACAGATCTGAATCTCACAAACATATACAATGCAAAATCACAGGTTGGGGAAAGGAGGACAGGGGTGGGAGGTGAGAGGCGAGTGGTGGTGGCTTGAACGACTGAGGCGCGTCATAGAGTTTATAGGGGAATTCAGCAGAAATCTCTCGCATTCCTGCATCAATTCCTCGTGGAGCTGTTTCTTGCGAAAAAGAGAAAGCTGCTGTGGACATTAACTGAGGAGGTGCTAGTTGGTCGATCCAGAGTTATTTTAGTGGAGAAGATAAACAGTGTTGGGATTGGTTTCTCCTATCACAAACGGGCTGGAGAATGGGCTAAAGATTGTCTAGGCCTGTAGGACACCAAAATAACTGGGATTTTTCAGAAAACAAAACATAAGAAAGAAAGAAAAGAAACAGAAATTGCTGACGTGGCATGTTGATGAGCTGGATAGCCTGCATGTTCAGAGAAATATTGTAGTGGGGTGCTCCTATTTAGGAATAGAAGATGAGAACATGTACAGTTATCAATGTGCCCCATTCTAAAATTACTTTAGATAGAACGTGTGGTAAAACACTCATAGTCAGCCATATGCAATAATATTAGCAACATGACGAACAAGCCTAATGCAACAAGAGAGGGCATTGTAATTTTTTTTAGCAAAAACAGTAGGGAAAAATCCCTACAGTGCCATTTTTCATTTATCATAAGGGCATTGTAAATTTCTTGCAGACATACAGATTGCCCATATTCCTTTGTTGGGACTCAAAGAAAGACTTACCATTGAGATGGAGCTGAATCTCTCGCTCATGAATTATACAATCCGCCAAATAGAAGAACAGAAGGAACATCTCAGCCTCAAGAATTCACGCAATAATATACTTCATCTCGTTGATATAATATGCAATCCTGACAAAAGCTTACAACCAGGAAGCACAATGAGAACTAAATAACTAGACAGTGGAACTTGCAAGATGATTAAATATCATAAAGTAAGAAAGACTTCTTCAATAATCATCACATGTCACATGTGATGGAATATCACAACATAAGATGATTTCAATGTGCCAAAAGACCTGCAAGTACCACTCATTTTGCGCGTACTCACTCTTTTTTATAGGAAAAGCCACCTGACGCTTTTTATTAACTTTCAAACATTGATACATCGTTCAACAAAAACGGCAGAAGGAAACTAGGGGGCTCATCGACCCACATACTAAGAAATAGAATTGTAGAAATATTCCTAGCTATCTCATGTGCCAACATATTGGCTTTCCTTGGACTATGCTCGAACAAATTGTGTCAAAATCGCTTGATATCATTTCACATTCTTGGAAAATAATATAGATTACTGTAGCTTGTTGTTTAAATGAGGTTCTAGTATAATACAAACAAAAGAAGAAAATAGCAAACACAAAAATTAACAAATTTCGCAGAAAAGCATAAATAAAACTCTATTTGGGATAATCTAATTAGCTTGCGTTGTGATAAAGGAAACAGTGGACTCAAGATGTAAGCGTATTGCGATCATACCAGGCACTTAGAAGCAGAGGCCTATTAGTTTTTAAAGAAAATGATGCGAGAACCCATGATGAAGAGATAAGGAGATCTTTCTAAGAAAATGAGATAACATAGCAGAATTCAATTCGGCTCCCGGGTGCGTATGCTCCCTATACCAAAAAATTATATTTTGAGTTGTCGAAAAATTTTGGTAAGAAATTCTACATGTACATATCCATAATACATGTGCATTCGTCAAGTTTCACGAAAAAACAATATTTTTTGTGGTCTATGCAAAAAAGAGAAAATTTATCTTGTAAAAAGCATTATTTTTAGCACTGAGTTTTGTCTTTTTTACACACGTCACATGACAAGTCCATTTTTTATTAAACAACTTTGTGAGCGTGTAGCACGCGAAGATGTACGTGCGAATTTTTCGTTTCAATTTTTTTGAAATTCAAAATATGTGTAAGATGAATTTCAAAATAGAGGGAGCATATGCTCCCATGTTCCAAAACACCACTCCCGATAACATAGGCTTTTGATATCTGCTCCGTCAACAAGCCCTAGTTTCATATTTATTTATAGGAGAGAGATGTTAGGCTCAGCCAATGAGAAAACTTCTTGGCACGTTCAAGAAAGAAGCAAGGAACATGGACAATACAAGTGTCGCCGAGGGCAAGGACAATGGAAATATCCTATATGTACACTAACTGATGAGTCAATAGTCTACAAAACTCACGATCACATAAAGATCATATCATGGAAGAGATAGACCACATAACTACCGGTAAAACTCTCAGCTTCGGGGGAGAACTACTCCCTCCTCATCATGGGAGTCAGCAGCTGCAATGAAGATGGTGGTGGAGTCGATGGAGATGGTTTCCGGGGGCAATTCCCCGTCCCGGTAGGTTGCCAGAACAGAGACTTATGTCCCCCGAAACTTGGCTACGACGGCGGCGGAGCTACGGAACTTCTCGTGGGCGGAGGCTGATTGATTTAGGGTTTTCGCGTCGGGAGGCTTCTTATAGGTGGAAGGTCGAGGTCGGTGGAGGCCAGGGGGGCCACACCACCCCTTGGCGCGTCAAGGGCCTGGGCCGCGCCAAGGCATGGTCTGGCCGCCCTGTGGCGCCTCTTTATCCCTCCTCTAGACGTCGTCTTAGTTACGGAAAAATAAGATCTTCGGCTTTTGTTTCGTCTACAAGGAACTGGTACTGTGGCATCTTGTCAATAGGTTAGTGCCGGAAAATGTATAAAATTGCAACGATGTGTAAATAAAACATATTGGAAATTGGTGTAAAACAAGCATGCAACATCAAAAATTATAGATACGTTTGCGACGTATCAGCGGCCAGGTGCAGAGTCTCGGGGAACTTCACCAGAGAAATCGAGCAGAGCTCAAAGATCTTCGAGGAGAAGAGAGAGAGAGACGAAGCGTCGGCGCGAGGAAGAAGATGAAGTGATCGGTAAGAGCCTCGAGCCTCCCCCTCCCCCTATTTATAGCAGTGGGTAAGTGGAGATTGTGGGCGGCGTCGTGCGATTAACTGCACCCACGATCTCCATAACTCCCGTGTGTTTCGGGTAACTAGCCATGATCTCCAGTTTTTGCGGCGCCAAGCCGCCAACGGCCGCAGAAGATCTCGAGCCGACAGAGACGTGACCAGACACTGGGCCTAGCCCAGGGAATCTGGCAGAGGCCAGTCGCATGAGGCTCGGGCCTTGAGGTGGCGGAGAGCTCGAAGACCGCGTGTCCAAGCCGGCAACGGCACCAGGGAACAAGGCGGTACATTCTCTGCGCAGCTGGAAACTTCTCCTACACTTCAAATAAAAAAACATTTGCGGTGCGAGCCGGACTTCCGGCTTGGTGACATCCGGATGGCGCAAGTCGGATCTTCATAAAGGGGAAGGGCGCAGCCGGCCGTGAAGAGATTCGCGGCTGGCCCCTTCAAAGGCTTTTCACAAGATCCATGAGATCAACAAAGAACAGAGCTTCGGGAAACCTGCTCAGGCTCTTCTCTATGCAGGACCTCGCCAGCTTCAGGAGCTAATGTGGGGGAAGACCCCGGGTATGGCAAAGGACTGGGAACAGTTGGCTCAGGGCCGGATGGCCCGCAGCCAAAGCCAGCTGAGGAGCGGCCGACTGGAGTTGTGGCTTGCCGCCTTGGGGCCAACTACAACCAAGTCTAGGCCGGCTAGGCCATGGCCGGATGCGCCATGTTCTGGGCCGGCTTCGACATGTATCCGGCTAAAGATAGGGCTGGCCGGCTTCGGCATTGCTAGGCCGGCTGCTGTGGTGACCCGGCATACCACTGCATGGTGTAGTATGCAAGTCTGATATAACACCAATGAAACACCGTTCCACTAGTATTATATCGCTCAGAGTGGTACAACAGAAACATATGCGGGTCCAAGGCATGTCTATAGAATTACAACATTGACTCTGTTACAAAAGATCATCATAGCCTCCTACTTTACAATGAGGTAAAACTGCAAATAAACTCCAGAAAAACGACTCGTAGTCTAATTCTATCACGAACTCTATTTGTAGAGTATTTAACTAGCTATAGAGGCTAAGAATAGATTCTAGCTAAATAGGAGCTAGGTTTAGGAAGCTAGTTCCCTTCTATGGCTAAACTAGGTTTTCTCCTTGTTGGATGAGGTATCCGACTCTTCCGACAAGGTCCTGTCTCGTGAAGTAGTTGTTGACTCCTCGGCCTTCGAGTTGTACTCGTAGATCCTCCTTCGATGCTTCCATATCTAAGCGGGGATTTAAGAGTGGGATGAGTACGAGCGTACTCAACAAGTTCATTATAGGAAAGAGGTGTTTAATGCACTAGCTACGGCATTAGACCGGAAAGTCTAATACCAATGCAGGTTTTCATAATCATTTCTTCAAAAGGTTGCTTTTATTCGGAAGAACTATGTCCGTCGACCTTCACCGGTTTACTAGAACTTCATGGAGCTCCTTTCCGGCCGCGTTCGCAGCTTCCATATCCCGGAACGAGGAGTGACAGGTCACGGTTCTTTACACTCTGCAGAGGTGTGTTGCTTTACCCATAAGAGATCTTAACCTTGGTGCCAACCGAGCTTAAGTTCTCGTCCACACTTCCTTTGGTGTGAGGCCCGGTATAAGGTCTAGCCAATCATGTTCCTCCGCTACCTCGAACACCCACCCTTTGTTGCATGCCCCGATCCTGGGTCCACGCCGGTCCCATTATTCCTGTAGATTTCAAGGTGGACCCCGACCACGACGACAGTGCTGGGCTCTACCATACACTCCTACGCCGGTAGCTGCAACCCATCATAGACCGCAATACCGTGGGGACTTAGGACTCCCCGGCCTCACCGCTTGCTCCTTCGGGCGACAAGTGTACTACGGACTATGCCGTGGGGACTTAGGACTCCCCAGCCTCACCGCTTTCCCCTTGGATTACAAGTGTACTACGGTAAAGCGCATCCGTTGATGAACGAGAGGTGGAAACACTTTTGACTACTCCGTCCCACTCCGGATCTTATGGTTAACACGGGTATTACGGCACAAGAATCACTCGGCGACATTTGTTGTTTAATCCTAGATGGATATAAACCCTTGCAATGGAACCTCCACCATATCAACACAATCCATGGTTCCATTGCCAACCACATAGTCATATTCATAGTTATGAAAATAGTGGTTTTGGTTTTTATGCAATAGTGATAATCATAGTACTTTGCAAGTAATTTGATAAAGATACTCAAATGACATGAGCAAGCGATGAACTTGCCTTTCTTGACTGCAAGATTATGCGGGCAAGGTCTTCGATACGCAATAACTCCAAATTCTGAAATAGCATCATCGTCCGGTAAGGACGATGTTTAAAAGATTGGCAATGATGCAATAATGCATAAGTATGAGATGCAATCGCTCTAAGCGTGATCTAACCCCGATGATTTAGGATTAGTGGGTGGTAATGATTAGTTCAGGATGTGTTGCACTTTTAGAGTGATTTACAAACAAGGTTCTTATTCAGGGTTGTGTAGTTTTAGAATCATAAGCAAGTGGCAAAATGCATAGTAACAATCATACACACCCAGGAATAGTAATTGTATAATAAGTAAAGAACAGTTGTCAATTTTAAGCCCTATAATGCATGGTTGATGATTACTTATTATATAATTCAAAAGAATAACTTTTGAAGAACATGTCCTTTAATGAATAACAAGTATGATAATTAGGTTTGTGGGGTTCTCTGGTTTTCTATGGTTCTAATTGGTTTTTGGAGTAAGTAGTAGATGGATCACAACGAAGTTGGATTCATCAATAATTAGGGCTTGTAAGGTTTTAGTGAAGCATAAGCATCTTAAGCAATTATTGGTTGCTATCATGGGGATATATCTTAGTGGTATTAGATAGCTAGGATTTATAGGTCCTGTTAGGCAGGGTTGATGATGACTCTCTGTTTACTTCAAAAGAATAACTTTTGAAGAACATACTTCTTAAGTAATAAGAAGTATTGCAATTAGGGTTGAGGTTGTCTAGGGTTTGCTATTGGATTCACTAAGTAAGGAATGGTGGTTTCCTAAGTAGGATGTTCAATAATTATCTCACACTAATAGGGTTTAGTGTGTATGGAATAGGATGCACAAAGTGGCCATGTTTGCATTTAGGTTCATCACAATGGTGTGATGCTAAGTAAGGATATTGGTTTTGATAATAGGAGCTAGGGTTTAGACTTGGTTGATCCTACTTGATCAACTAGGTTGGATAGGTATGCATACATGGAATACAAAATTATTGATAATAGGGCTCCTACATTTTATGTGGCATGGCAAGTATTTAATTGCTAATTATAGTTCTATGAATCAAAAGGAAATACATGATCTCATGTTATATCTAGAGTTTAGGTTTTAGAAACAATTTATGGTTCCCATTGATTAATGGAGCTAGTGTTCTTAATGGCATTAGGGTTTTAGAATTCACATGAAATTAAGGAACTACTATTTCATGTATAATGGAACTAGAGTTTCCTAATTACCATTTAGTTCTTAAGTTAATAACTTCATGATAAGGTTGAAGTTATTAATCACTTTATAATAAACATAAGATTGGATTTGGCATTTTATTATTTTTAAAGAATTAATAATTAAGGTAATTATCAATTAGGGTTTTAAATCCTCCTAATAAGGATTTAATAATTTAATAGTAAAGGAAAATTAATTTTAATGTTTTCCTTATTTACTTACTGGTTTTTAATTATTTTAGGAAGTTTTCCTAATTATTGAATTTTAATTGAATTTAGAATTAGTATATAAGGCTTAAATAACAAATACTAAATAATTGAATTTTTATTAAAAATATAGATTTCATTTTATATTTTTATTAGATAGATTTTATTTTTAGGATCATTTTGATATCTCATTTGGATTTTTCTCGAGTTATGATGGATTTTCTAAATTATTTCAAAGTTTCGGACATTTTCCGTAATTTGAAATAAACCGAAAACAACTAAATGTACCCGGCTAATGTACTCACAGCCACTGGCTAGTGGGCCAGTGGTCCACGTCAGGCGCCACCGTGGCGTCGATGTGGCAGGGAAATGGCTGGCCGACGGCCAGTCGTCGGTGTTCCCGGGTTCCCGCGAGGGCGTGTGTGTGCTCAGTCGAACGAGGGCGACGAGACAAACCTACTGGTGGTGGCGCCGCATCCAAATGGTCGCCGAAGCTTCGCCGGCGGCGAGACCGAGCGGCAGAGCTTACGGGCCTACGATGCAGGGCATGCTACGGGATGCAATCGAGCGAGCTACGCATGCTAGGAGGATCAGTGGCTCACCAGGAGCATGCAGGGCTTGACGGCGTGGCTTGCGGTGGTCTGGTTCGCCGGATTTCATGGCGCCGGTCGTCGGAGAGATGAGCTCGGTGAGGATGCTCTGAGGGGTTTCGGCTCGATTCCTCCCGCACCGTGACCATGTCGACCATGGCGGTGCTGATGGTGGTCACGACGAGGTCCGGGAGGCTCCAAACGACGGCGAGAGGTGGTGGTCTGAGGGTTAGGGTTTCGGCATTGGGGAAAATTACGCAGAGGAGGAAGAAATGGAGGTCTCCCGTGCATTTTATACGTCCTTGGGCGTGCGCTGGCGGTCAACCCCTGCGGCGGCGACCGCGGGACGTGGAGTTCTCGTCGCGGTGGCGAGCTCCCGTGCGTCCAGTGAAGGAGACGAAGACGACGACGTCCTCCTCATCTTTATCCACGCGAAGAGGTACATGGGCCGCGATGGGCTGTGCTGGGCTGACGATGCTGGGCTGCTTGGTGGGCTACACGGCCAGGTAAGGTCCTTTTCTCTTTTCCTTTTATTTCTGTTTTCATTTCTTGTTTTGAATTCTGTTTTGAATCCATATTTGAATTATTTTCTATTTTGCAGGTCTTGCTCATTTCATTCATACCAGAATTAGTTCAGGGTTCTGTAGAGTCTTTGGTGGTGTATTAGCAATTTTCATATGACACTATAACTTTGGTTTAATAATAAGTATTGGTATTTGGATTAAATTTCCATTTAGGTATGCATTTATGTGTTCTTTAAAATTCCTTTTTGCTTCTTGGTTATAAATCTCTTCTGAATTATTAGAGTGGATAATTTCTATTCAAAGCATTTTTGAAGATCATTAGGAAGTCTTGGTTTCTTATTTGGGAGTGTTTTCCACTTGCAAATAATTTTATGTGAACACTTCTTTATTAAGGTCTTGTAAGATTCACTATAATCCTATTTCAAGGTTAACACTAGTATTATATTTTGATAACACCTTGAAATGCCTAAAGTAGATATTACTCTCATCATGGTTTGGTCTTGATTATAATGATAAGTGGTTGATCACCACACATGGTTTAACTATCAAATATGTTCTAGGTTTTAGTCTCCCCTATGCATGATAATAGAGTTACTTGCTTAATAGTTGATGTTCTCCTTTAGTTATTAAGGATTTGAGAATTGGTTTTATCTTCTACCAATAGACTTCTAGTATTATCCTTGATTTATCATTGAAGTAACTAAAGTGGTTATGGTTCTTTTTATAGTTAACTTTGGTTATAAGGATGAATGGTTTCTCATCATATGAAGTATAGAGTTTACTCTAAGGTTTTCTTATGTTCTTTTGTTGAGGAATAAATGGAATGTAAATTTGATAGGATTCTACTTATGATCACCAAGTGATTCACAAGTTAAGGTTGGGATATCAGCCTAAGGTTGCTTACTAGTTACCTCCCTATGATTTCAAGTTGTGAATAACATCTACTTATCATATAGGGTTTAACTTATAACTTATTCTTCTATTTCTCCAAAGTATGGTCATGGCATTATTATGAGCAATTTATTCTCAATGACTTCTACTCCCAATTCTTAGGGTATATGATCATTACCCAATTGTGATAATCATGC
>NC_061512.1:64939867-65063174 GCF_022539505.1 Lolium rigidum | reverse complement strand
TTGAGGACAACGCCGAAGGATGGGAGAACAATGAAGGTAAAGAGTCGAGTATAAATTATGATTATGAATGCATTGAAGCTTTTATGGATACCGATGAATTTCGAAATATGAGTGCTACTTATGGTCTTGACTCTCAAGTTGCTTGCAAATCTTTATAAAGCCTTTGCTTCTCATTTCGAATTGCCTAAAAATAATTTTGATAAGTATCATGAACCTTTTAAAGAGGCTTGCATGAAGAATGAAATTGTTGTTAATTATTGCAATAAGCATGCTCAAACTCCTAAGAATGCTATTTCCTATAAGCATGTTAATTTTTGTGGAATACATAGACCTTGTGGAATTAATCAAATCAAAGATGAATATTGCATCCATCATGCTAATGAAAAAACTAGAAAGTGGTTTAGGGCTCTAGATGATCTTGGTAAAAAAGTTTGTGCCCTCTATCCTTTTATTTGTGAAGTTTGCCATGAAGTGGGTCATTTTAATTTTCAATGTTCCTCCAGTGATATTTTGAACCCAATGAGTGCTGCAAATTTGTATTGCGATGATGAAATTACTCCTAATCGGCATGATGAACTTACTTTATTTTTGGGGTGTGAAGAACTGTCGAGAAAAATCTCTTTGTTACATATGAGTGATCTTGATATTGATGATGTCCTGCATGGGTGTTTTTCTTATTGCATTGATAATAGCCATACAAATACTTACATACAAAATATTTTAGAAGATGACACCTTGCCAAAATATGATAGGACCGCTGTGTGTTTTCAACTAATTAATGAAAAGGAGGGATCCTCCCAAGTTTCTTCTATTGTTTCGAAAGTAAATCAGGTTATGCGGACAAGCCACCCTTCAAGCCTCTCCCTCCTGAAGAAGGGAATGATGAGAAGGAAGAGAAGGAGAAGAAGAAGGGAACGAAGAAGAAGAAGAAGAAGAAGAAGAAGAAGGAGAATAAAAAGAAAGAGGTAACATCATATCCCCGCGTATATGAGATAACGATAGGTAACCGTAAGTATGTTGCACCTGATGATTATTGTGATAATGAATCTGAGTACGATGATCTTCCTATACCCTTTACCCATATTAATGATCATGATTTGGAAGAGCACACTAAATTTGATGTTGGAAATCTCTTTGGTACCGATTATGAAAGTAATGATGATAGCATTATTCATGTCCCCTCAAACGATGATATTGAAAGCTCTAAGCTTGGGGATGTTGTGCTCAAAGATCCTATACTTGAGACCTCTACTTTTAGTGAAAATGATGATATTACATATTCTGGTCTAGATAATCGCTATAGAGATGGATATGACACATGTTACAATTATCCTTATGAAACTTGTCATAGTTATGATAGGCTTACCGAAAACAATTGCCTTAATATGCAACTTGTTTACCATGTTCAAATTCTTGATAATAATCCTGCTCAAATTACTGTTAATGAGAATAATTCTTCTTATGCCAAATTTAATGATACTTCTATGCATATGAACCATGATAAGAATGTTTTAAGTGATGGGTATATTGTGGATTTCATCAATGATGCTACTGAAAGTTATTATGAGAGAGGGAAATATGGTTATATGCATCTTAATAATATTAAGTTTCCCCTCTTTATGTTGAGAATCTTGAAGTTACTCGTGTTTTATCCTCTTATGCTTGTCACTTTGTTCTTCATGAATTCATTTGTGTACAAGATTCCTCTTCATAGGAAGCATGTTAGGCTTAAATGTATTTTTAATTTGCCTCTTGATGCTCTCTTTTGCTTCACATACTATCTCTTGCGAGTGCATCATTAAAACTGCTGAGCCCATCTTAATGGCTATAAAGAAAAGAACTTATTGGGAGATAACCCATGTGTTATTTTACTACAGTACTTTGTTTTATATTTGTGTCTTGGAAGTTGTTTACTACTGTAGAAACCTCTCCTTATCTTAGTTTTGTGTTTTATTGTGCCAAGTAAAGTCTTTGATAGTAAAGTAAGTACTAGATTTGGATTACTGCGCAGAAACAGATTTCTTTGCTGTCACGAATCTGGGTCTAATTCTCTGTAGGTAACTCAGAAAATTATGCAAATTTACGTGAGTGATCCTCAGATATGTACGCAACTTTCATTCAATTTGAGCATTTTCGTTTGAGCAAGTCTGGTGGCCTAATAAAATCCATCTTTACGGACTGTTCTGTTTTGACAGATTCTGCCTTTTATTTCGCATTGCCTCTTTTGCTATGTTGGATGAATTTCTTTGATCCATTAATGTCCAGTAGCTTTATGCAATGTCCAGAAGTGTTAAGAATGATTGTGTCACCTCTGAACATGTTAATTTTTATTGTCCACTAACCCTCTAATGAGTTGTTTCGAGTTTGGTGTGGAGGAAGTTTTCAAGGGTCAAGAGAGGAGGATGATATACTATGATCAAGGAGAGTGAAAGCTCTAAGCTTGGGGATGCACCCGGTGGTTCATCCCTGCATATATCAAGAAGACTCAAGCGTCTAAGCTTGGGGATGCCCAAGGCATCCCCTTCTTCATCGACAACATTATCAGGTTCCTCCCCGAAACTACATTTTTATTCGGCCACATCTTATGTGCTTTACTTGGAGCGTCTGTGTGCTTTTGTTTTTGTTTTTGTTTGAATAAATTGGATTACATCATGCTTGAGTGGGAGAGAGACACGCTCCGCTGGTTCATATGAACACATGTGTTCTTAGCTCATAATATTCATGGCGAAGTTTCCTCTTCGTTAAATTGTTATATGGTTGGAATTGGAAAATGATACATGTAGTAATTGCTATAAATGTCTTGGGTAATGTGATACTTGGCAATTGTTGTGCTCATGTTTAAGCTCTTGCATCATATGCTTTGCACCTATTAATGAAGAAATACATAGAGCATGCTAAAATTTGGTTTGCATATTTGGTTTCTCTAAGGTCTAGATAATTTCTAGTATTGAGTTTGAACAACAAGGAAGACGGTGTAGAGTCTTATAATGTTTTCAATATGTCTTTTATGTGAGTTTTGCTGCACCGGTTCATCCTTGTGTTTGTTTCAAATAAGCCTTGCTAGCCTAAACCTTGTATCGAGAGGGAATACTTCTCATGCATCCAAAATACTTGAGCCAACCACTATGCCATTTGTGTCCACCATACCTACCTATACTACATGGTATTTTCCCGCCATTCCAAAGTAAATTGCTTGAGTGCTACCTTTAAAATTCCATCATTCACCTTTGCAATATATAGCTCATGGGACAAATAGCTTAAAAACTATTGTGGTATTGAATATGTAATTATGCACTTTATCTCTTATTAAGTTGCTTGTTGTGCGATAACCATGTTTATCGGGGAACGCCATCAACTCATTGTTGAATATCATGTGAGTTGCTATGCATGTTTGTCTTGTCTGAACTAAGGGCGGTTTTCACATCAAATGGTTTGAGTATGCATACTGTTAGAGAAGAACATTGGGCCGCTAACTAAAGCCATGAATCATGGTGGAAGTTTCAGTTTGGACATAAAACCTCAATCTCTTATGAGAATATTAACTGTTGTTGAATGCTTAAGCATTAAAAGAGGAGTCCATTATCTCGTTGTCTATGTTGTCCCGGTATGGGTGTCTAAGTTGAAGAATGATCAAAAGCGAGAAATCCAATGCGAACTTTCTCCTTAGACCCTTGTACGGGCGGCATAGAGGTACCCCTTTGTGACACTTGGTTGAAACATATGTTATGCAATGATGATCGGTGTTAACCCAAGCTAATTAGGATAAGGTGCGGGCACTATTGGTACACTATGCATGAGGCTTGCAACTTATAAGATATAATTTACATGATGCATATGCTTTATTACTACCGTTGACAAAATTGTTTCATGTTTTCAAAATCAAAGCTCTAGCACAAATATAGCAATCGATGTTTTCCTCTATGAGGACCATTCTTTTACTTTCAATGTTGAGTCAGTTCACCTATTTCTATCCACCTCAAGAAGCAAACACTTGTGTGAACTGTGCATTGATTCCTACATACTTGCTTATTGCACTTATTATATTACTCTATGTTGACAATATCCATGAGATATACATGTTACAAGTTGAAAGCAACCGCTGAAACTTAATCTTCTTTTGTGTTGCTTCAATACCTTTACTTTGAATTATTGCTTTATGAGTTAACTCTTATGCAAGACTTATCGATGCTTGTCTTGAAGTGCTATTCATGAAAAGTCTTTGCTTTATGATTCACTTGTTTACTCATGTCATACACATTGTTTTGATCGTTGCATTCTCTACATATGCTTTACAAATAGTATGATCAAGATTATGATGGCATGTCACTCCAGAAATTATCTTTGTTATCGTTTTACCTGCTCGGGACGAGCAGAACTAAGCTTGGGGATGCTGATACGTCTCCAACGTATCGATAATTTCTTGTGTTCCATGCCACATTATTGATGTTATCTACATGTTTTATGCACACTTTATGTCATATTCGTGCATTTTCTGGAACTAACCTATTAACAAGATGCCGAAGTGCCGGTTCTCGTTTTCTGTTGTTTTTGGTTTCGAAATCCTAGTAACGAAATATTCTCGGAATCGGACGAAATCAACGCCCGGGTTCCTATTTTTCCCGGAACCATCCGGAACACTCGAGAGCTGCCGGAGATGGGCCGGGGGGCCCCACACCACACCCGGGCGCGGGCCAGGCCCCGGCCGCGCCACCTGGTGGTGAGGGCACCCCAGTGACCCCCTGCGCCGCCTCTTCGCCTATAAGAAGCCCCTGGATCGGAAAACCCGATACCAATTGACGAAACTCCGGAAAGACTCCGGGGCGCCGCCACCGTCACGAAACTCCAATTCGGGGGACAGAACTCGTTCCGGCACCCGCCGGAGCGGGGAAGTGCCCCGGAAGGCTTCTCCATCGACACCGCTGCCATCTCCATCGACACCGCTGCCATCTCCACCGCCATCTTCATCACCGCTGCTGCTCCCATGAGGAGGGAGTAGTTCTCCATCGAGGCTCGGGGCTGTACCGGTAGCTATGTGGTTCATCTCTCTTCCATGTACTTCAATACAATGATCTCATTGAGATTCATATGAGTTTGTATCACTACTATCTATGTGCTACTCTAGTGATGTTATTAAAGTAGTTCTATTCCTCCCGCACGTGTGTAAAGGCGACGAGTGGGTGCACCGTGTTAGTACTTGGTTTATGCTATGATTATGATCTCTTGTAGATTATGAAGTTAACTATTGCTATGATAATATTGATGTGATCTATTCCTCCTACATATGCATGAAGGTTACGGTGTGCATGCTATGCTAGTACTTGGTTTAGTCTCGTTGATCTATCTTACACTAAAGGTTACTAAAACATGAGCATTATTGTGGAGCTTGTTAACTCCGGCATTGAGGGTTCGTGTAATCCTACGCAATGTGTTCATCATCCAACAAAAGTGTAGAGTATGCATTTATCTCGTTCGTTATGTGATCAATGTTGAGAGTGTCCACTAGTGAAAGTGTAATCCCTAGGCCTTGTTCCTAAATACTGCCGAGTTACTACCGCTTGTTTACTACTACTCGCGTTACTACCGCTGAGTTACTACCGCTTGTTTATCGTTTCTATCGCGTTACTATCGCTGCAATACCACCACCATCAACTACACGCCAGACAAGCACTTTTCCGGCACCGTTACTACTGCTCATACTTATTTATACCACCCGTATTTCACTATCTCTTCGCCGAACTAGTGCACCTATTAGGTGTGTTGGGGACACAAGAGACTTCTTGCTTTGTGGTTGCAGGGTTGCATGAGAGGGATATCTTTGACCTCTTCCTCCCTGAGTTCGATAAACCTTGGGTATCCACTTAAGGGAAACTTGCTGCTGTTCTACAAACCTCTGCACTTGGAGGCCCAACACTGTCTACAGGAAAGGAGGGGGAACGTAGACATCAGCCACCTCCTGAAAAGTACAAAGCACGAGTTGTGGCAAAAGGATTTACACAAAGAGAAGGGATAGATTACAATGAGACATTTTTCTCCGGTCTCATGTAAGGATTCCTTCAGAATCATCATGGCACTAGTTGCACATTTTGATTTAGACACTAGTAGGAAAAGCCTCATCAGTGGCGCACGAAAATTTGATTCTGTGGCGCACGGGTGGTGCGCCACAGAAACGTCGCCACAAAAATAAGCTTTCTGTGGCGCACCTGGTCGTGCGCCACGTAAATAAGGTTTCTGCGGCGCACCGGGCCGGTGCGCCACGAAATAAGTAGTTCCGTGGCGCATGTGATGTAGCTGCGCCACGTAAACAAGTGCGCCACGTAATTATTTTTTGGTGCGCCACGGAACTATGTACAGGTATACTCGATTTTGTGCTCCCCGGTGTATTATACAGGTTTTATACTCGGTTTTATACACCGTATACAGAGTTATATACTCGATATAATATAGACAGATATAATATGGACATATATAATCATCACATCATCATCACATTACTTAGAGCCCGATCGAGTTATACATATAGCTCCATACAACTCATAATCCATGCAAATTAAGAAAGTTCTCATCATCTCTAGATACAAACGAAGTGACACCGGCCGCCGCCTACACTAGGATGAAATAGAGTACCGCCACGACAATGGTGAGCAAGAGCGAGAGCACAAGGAAGGTCTTCATCTTGCTCTTGTTCGCTTGGTGCGCCCTCCACTTGGCAACCGCCTCGTGTCTAGTCGGGTACCCTTTGTAGCAGTTGCCGCTGAACTTGTGCACCTGTTTCTTGCACTCCTCCCACTCCTCGTACACTCCCGGAACCCTCCCTCGAACACGACGTAGTACGTCATCTCTATGGACACAAGGCATATTAGTATATAACGCAATGGAAAGAGTTAGAGGGTTCACATGCATACATATTCACAAGAATTAAAGCAAGGAAATAATAATAAACCTAAAAGAAATATAGCATCGGTATCACATAAGTAATATGGTTCAACGATAACGACTACAATAGTAACCGAAGTCCAACAACGACGACCACCATTTCGAGCAAATTAAGCAAGTTTAGTTTACAACACGGTGCAAATTGTCTATCGATTCAAAGTAATGCTAGGCACACCGGCCTCGGTCAACGAGACGTCTTCTTGAGCGGCTCCGGGAACGGCTTGTACAAGTCCTTCGTCGTCCACGTCCTTCCATCACCCCGCTTACGTAGGCGTTCTTCGATATCCCTCTTAGGCAACGCTCTGGCTACGTGTAAGAGCCCCGATCCGTTGGATACATCTTGTAAGATAATTTCCGAGAGCTTTACTTGGATGCGATGGAAGTCTTCTCTAAGATCATCATCACTGATTTCCCTCGACATTTTAATGGGGTCTCGCTTACTAGGTGGCAGAGACATCATCTCGGCATCCTCTACAAACCCTTTAAGGTGATGGAGGACATAGAAGGCCTCCTTAATGCTGCCAGCTGGCTGCTTGATACAAGGGAAGTTGATCACTGTCACATCCCAAAATTTTCTCAATTTTGGAATGCAAAATAAAAGTAAATTTTATGCTTGATTCTTTGAACTTGATTGGAAATTCACAAAATTTTAAAACTTTTTGAGGTTATTTAAAATTATTTCCCAAAATGGTGTTTTCAATAACCTTTGTTTTCAAAGTATTTTCAAATCAAACATATTTTGACTTTCAAGGTTTTCAAATCCTTAAAAGATATTATTTGAGAAAACAAGAATATTCTAAAACTTTACTTTGCAAAGTTTTGCATAAATAGCTATGTAGGCTAATGTGCATAAAATATTTATTGTATTTTCAATATGGATATTAAAGAGGTTCCTTAGTGTCCTAAAACACTATTTTAATTTTTACAAATTTTTAGAAATTTGTTTGACTCCATTTGAAGACCTAAAGCAAAAGTTAGAAAAAATAAAATGAAAAGACATGAACCGGCTGACCAGGCCAACTCATTACGAGTCAGCCCAGCCCTGCACATTCTCACGCGCGTACGCGCCCGGCCGAAGCGGCCATCACCCATCAGCGCTCGCTCGCTCGCGAGCCCAGCAACGAAGTTCTCTTCCTGCTCGAGCTGTTCACGTTACACAGGAGGTAGGCTACGTTAATGTCAATCAATCTTTCCTTCATCTTCCTCCTAATTCAAGTGGCTGTTTCCATTCGACTTAAACACGAAAGTTACTATAATTTTAGTGGAGAATCCGTTCAGTGAATTAGCTCCCCATTTTATTCCTCCCAAACGGTCCAGGTGCACCGAATGCCAATCGGTGGCATACCTCTCCCGATCTCCCTCCACAGCTCATACCAACACGAACCGAGGAGAGCACCGTGTGTCCCTTGTTCTTCTCCACCACTTTCATTCACAAAGTTTCTTCAGATGAGCTCTGTACAGCTCGTACCGACCATGCCATCTACAGCCTTAAATTCGAGTTCATCGCTAGATCTTGTCGTCTAGAGTGATCACCACGAAGTTTCCTTGCACCAGAAGATGTTTCTCATCAAGGCCTACCTCTAGGACATGGTTGTTTATCACCTAGTTGATGTTGGCCGCGACATCTTCGGAGTTCATCGACCTGGTACGTCGCGCACATGAATCTCTAGCTGGTTTCCTTTTACTTGTGTACTCCCCTTATCCTTGGCTACCTCCAGGACATGGCCGTAGGCCATATGAGCGATGTTGGTCGCGCCGCCGATGCCGCTCAAGCCAAGAATCAACGCGGCCAGAGGAGACAACGAGTGCGCCACCACGTCCAAGAGTACCAACTCGACGTTTAGTACCGTTTCTGCCTTTCCATCGACCCCAGAGAACTCCCAACGTCGACTTCATCCAGAGCCAAGCTCGTAGCCCGCCGGACGAAACATCTCCGGTGACGACTCAGTCAACTCCGGCGACGTCCGTGTCGCCATCCACGCCGTTGCCAACGTGTTGCGCTGCACTTGTATGGTGAGCACCTCCTCGCTTATTTGATTTCCATATATCGTGTAACTAGCCAAGTTGATGCCTCGTGTCGTTCACGATGCAAAAGTTCTCGTACCCTCTACCAGAGCTTAGTAGCAGCGCCATTATTTCTTCCTATAGTAGTCTCGCATCAATGGGGGCAGCGTTTTGGCTCCCATGTGCAGATGGTCCTGTTATCTAGACCATGAAACCTGCCATGAAGATATGTGCCAAAAGCATTTAATGGTTGCATATGTGAGTGCAGAAAGCCCCGTATTGTCCTGTTCGTATGCCTGGAAAAGATACGACGGGCCCACAGGTGGACGGGAGTTTTGAATCGTGCCGTTTTGTCTAGCTGATCCTTGACGGTTGGTTTGCGAGGAGTTCACGAACTGGTTTCCTTGCGGCTGCATTGACGTTAGAACAGCGACGAAAACGTGGTCCAGAAATTCTACTCTCGTCATTGCTTTTGAAAGATTATGGTGAAATTCCCTGATACAACTCTGGTTGCGCAGACTTTTGGTCTTAGTGCATGATCAGATAGGTGCAAAAGCCCGAAAAAATAGCGAAAAGATCTGCATATAGAAACACAAAATGCAAGGTCAACAGAATTCAGTGCATTCGCATTCAACGAACCTTACTGGATAGAAAATGCAGCAGCAAACAAGTAGTACGTACAAGAAAATCCAAATAAACTGATGAGCTGACAGACGGTTCGAAATACAAGTAGAAAAAGCATGGAACGATACACAGCTGGTCTGATAATGGCAAAGCTGGAGAGATGGATGATGTTGGAGCTGCACTTTGCAGCTCCGTCTTCTTCTACCTCTCTCTCAAATCTCAATCACACGCTAGAGGAAGAACACACACACGCTGAGAAAACTCTACACACACATACACCAAGGAAGAACAAACAATTTTTCCTGTAGAGGTCTTCCTTGGCACACACAATGGCTACATTTTTCTGTTCTTCTCATTTTCTTAAGCAAACTGATTACAGGCTTAAATAGAACACAACGCACGCACACATGGCCGGCGAGGCACAACGGCCTGATCGCCTGATCCTATTGTCACTCCCCACTACATAGTGCACGCACACACGCACTAATAGCTGACTTGATCACCCATGATCCACATCACTCGGACCTGCTTCTTAACACGAACGGAACTGCAAATGATCTGATCTCTTTGGCTGGCGCTTCTCCAGCCATGACCGTACACGGCAAGACTTGGCCAGCAGGGGACGCTCGGACACCCACTACACATCTACGTGCATGACTCATACAAAGAAACTCTAAAACATGTACAAGTCGAGATTAGTGCTAACAGACGATGGAGGAGACAAAGACGTCACCGGCGTATCTGGCATGACTGGATCCGTTCACAGAGAGCTCAACATCAGTATTTTTTTTTTTTGAAACGGAGGCAAAAGCTTTGCCTCATCCATTAATTAAGAAGAAAGTGCATAGTTTTTAGGAGAAAACCATGCGAAAACCATACAAAGACACCACGGGGCCAAGGCCTCACTCGCCACACCATAAGAGCAAACCCACTCGAACACACTGCTGATACAAGCGGACGACGACACACTCGCCAAGACTAGCTTGCCATCCAACCAAACCGGAGCGAAGACGCTGTGCCTACTATGGGAGGAGCAGACACGGGACACTCCAACAAAGCTGAAGAAGACGAACCTCTCAGAGAACTGCGCCAGAACGACCTTGTCGCCCTCGCGACACAAAGTCGGTGTCCTCAACACTGTCAAGATGACGAACATTCGGAGCCGCCGCTCTGACATACCGCTGCTCCGTCGCGCCCTCCACGTCCACCAAGGCCACCACCTTCCGGGGCCGCCGCCCCGACGTACCACCGCTCGCTCTCGAGCTGCACCGCCGCACGATTCGTCCACCCGCAACCCAAGTTGCACAGGGCAAACAGCCGCAGACCACGGGCATCACACCAACTCATCCGGGGCCACCGCCCCGACATAACATCCGACCGTCCCCACCAGGACGCATCCGACCGAGCCGACTGCCCTGCCGCCCACACGGCCAGGGTCGCCACCCAAGCTGTGGCAAGCCACATCCCCGCACCATAGAGATGCTGCCGCACCGCCTTCCGGGGCCGTCGCCCCGGCTCACAACCACCTACCCGAGGCCGCCGCCTGGGCATCCTCCAACGCAGACGGCAAGGCAACACAGCCCGACAAACAAGCCACCCTCAGCCGAGTGAAGGTCATGCGCTCCAAAGACGACACCTCCAAGAAGGGAAGCGACGAGATCGCCGCCGTCGCCCGCTCCGGCCGAGGCAAGAGCTTGGGTTTTCACCCGGAGAGCACGAAACCTTGAAGCTAGGAGAGGTAGGAGCTCCACAACGATGCCTTCAAGAAGGGGAAACGGCGCCTCGGGGCGTCGCCATCGCCGGCACCGATCTAGCCGGGCAGAGCTTTCACCCGGAGCAAGCCCCCTCCCGTCGAGGCCTCCTACACCGGCAGGACAGCCATAGGCCAGCCCGCAAACCATTGCCGTCGACCACCTCGCCCACCAATACTCCGCCGCTGCCCGGGGCAGCCGCACCGGCACCCCACCGTAACCCTTCCGCGGCAGCGCCAGCAGCACCTCGCCCGCGACGTATTGCCGCAGCGAGCGTCACAACGCCCGGACCGCGCCCCCAAGCACCACCGCGCCACACGGGCCACGCGCGCCCGCCCGGACCACCCGAGCAGCGGCCGCGCCTCCGGGGCCGCCCCCGCCGGCAGCAAGCAATCGCCGCCGCGCCCACCGCCCGTCGCACCACCTCCCGGCTCCCCGCTCGCCGGACAACCAACCAAGGCCCGGAACGGGCCCGGGTCGGCCCGCCCGCCGCCACCTCGCTGCCGCGCCACGGCCACGCCGCCGCGGCCCGCAGCGACCCGGCCGCACCACCCGCCGCCGCAGCAGGACGGGGACCCGAGGCCGCCGCCCTCGGCTTCCTTCCTCCCGGCCCGGCGACGCCCCACACGGGCCGGCCACCCCCGACGAAGATTTCGGACCCACCTCACCTCCTTTGAAGATGAGGCCCGCCGCCACCGCGGCAGGGCGGCGGCCGGCGGCGGCGGCGGGGGGGGGGGGCGGCGAAGGCCGGCTGCTGGCGGCGCGGCAAGGGTGGGCTCCCGGCGTCGCGTGGGGTGCGACGCGAGGAGCAGGAGGAGTTTCTCCCACCTCAACACCAGTATTCATCAGCCGGATCCAGCGAACGTGAATCCTAGGATGGCCTAATTTGGTATTCTAGTGAACGCGGCCACTTCCTCTTCTCTAATTAAGCTACTGTCATCGCTGAATTCGATATTTCGTGAACGCGACCACTTAGGTTGTGGCTTCTTTTCACAGTAGCTACTGTTGTGTGTCCGGCCACGACGCGAGTACGGCACGATCGCTCCTCAAGCCCGTCATGGCTGAAACCGATGGCAAAGACATCATGCGAGGTTAATCTGGTGGGGAGCAAGACACCGGTAAAGAAGAAGAAGACGGTCCAAGAAAGTTAATTGACATCTGTACCGTAGAGGTGGTGACGGCAACGACTGAATTAATTGCTGCACAGATGTGGACCCATGCACTGTACCTAAAGGCCACCAGAATATAAAATACAACAGGGAATACAAAGACTTGAACGAATCTTGGTGCATCTTGTCGGTCAGGATTTAGGGAGCATCTGGACATGAGAGCCGAATTGAATATCCGCGCATCAATAGTCTACTTAACAGAACCATGCGGCGCGCACATCGTTTTAGTGTGACCTACCGATCAGTTTACATGTTTGTACTAGCTCATGTCTAACCTTGAAATTCCATAACAATAGATTTAGACCTCCGTTTTAGATGATTTCTCTGTTGTTAAGTTCGTAATTATATTCTCTACGACTTTCGTGTAGGAAGTTCTTCCATCGAGAGCAACTTGTTTGGACAACTTTTCGAACACCACTAGAATTCTAACTGCGTATTGTCAAATCCATACCTTGAGTTCCACACGTCGGTTTTCGACAAACTTTATACCGTTAGAATCAATAAATTGCCTAGATCATTCTAGACATTTTGCATGTCGGATTCGCATGCCTTGTTTTCGCGGTATTTCTATGGTCCGCAATATAGTTCTTCCACTATGCAAATCATTTAGACACATCCATCTTGTTCCATGATCACATCTCTCCAAAACATACTATCATAGTTCATATTATTCAACTAACAACTGAGTTATTTGAGTAAAGTGTGACATGTTCTATTTTAGACTTCACCTTGCTCCGGGGAGGTCAAGAAACCCTACTACATATCCCATGTATTAAACCCTTCTTATCCATTAGGAACCGCGAACCAAATCCCGACACCTATCATCCGTATTCAACCTCATGCCCACTTAATTTTATTGCCTTATATTGAACTATTCAATTTACAAATGAGTTAATTGAGCAATTCAATATACCACAAAATCCATACCCAAGCCTATGTGTAATTTATACTATTTTGAGTAATTACTGTCACACTTATTCAATAGTATTATTGTTGCACTATTTGTTATTTATGTGATTCAATTCTCATGAGCCATTCCAAATTATTTTCATGCTTTTCTAAAGCATAAAGATTCTTCAATTTTATCTTGGATTGTTCATTTCTTCCTAATCATATGAATTGCCATCCAAACTCTCACCACCATACCTTGCAAGCCAAACCTCGTGCCACACCTTAGTACCATAGAGCGATTTCTGATTGTTGCCTTGTTTGATTTTGTTGTTGTTGTTGAATGGTGTGTTTATGTTGTGCTATATTTTATCTTATAGTTCGTGTGAAGAGCGACGTGTTATGTTGAGAGAATTGAACGATCTTCAATTACCAAAAAGGCAAGTGGCATTCAATCCTACCTATTTTATATTATGCATTAGTGTTTTTCAACTAGTATGCATGATAGGTTTTGTTTTCAAAAGTGAAGTGTATATGCTATGCTTAGTAAACCTGGTAGAGTGAAGCCGCTCTCAAGATACTTGCTAGGATGCTATTTCGCTTTGCAATATCAAATGCCAATGTTGTTTCATTGTTGGATGGGAGTGTTTGAAATAAAAAAATTAACAACCCTAATGAAACACCTGGGTGGATTGGTTGAATGGTGGGCGGCTGCTCGGGTCCACGCTCCTAGTCGTAGCTAGTGGGCTAAAGTGGTGAATCCCTGAGAGTTCGCATTTGTAGAGTGGTCGCTTTTGACTGCACACCTGGTTTTCACCAGGGGATCGTGTGGAGGTTTATTACCTGGGATGGGTTTTAAGCTTGTGAGTTCCACTTGTGGTTGGCCACCCGAGATTAAAGAGATTACCATGTCGTCCATATTTTAGATAGCTTCCAGGTGCAGCCTTATGGTATTATGGGCTCTGCCAAGATTAATTAAGTTGTGAGGATTCAACTTGTGGCTAGACAGTGGGTGGAGGCGACGGTCAAGGGAACGAGTCTAGTTTGTATGGTTGAATTCTTCTTCTGAAAGATCGTGTCTCATTCTTCTCTTGGGAAGGGTGGGTCGTAAGGTGAAAGTGCACAACCTCTCGAGAGTTAAACCTAAGATCTTAGCCGTGTCCCCGGTTATGGACAATTTGAGCTCCTAGACAAGGAATGTACGGAATAATCTCATCACCTTTTCTGAATGTATTTAAAATTTGTATCAACCTTGTAAAACTCATGGGAGATGTAACCATGTGATTATTCTAAAACCCATGGAAGATTTAACCATGGTGTGATTTCATAATGTCATTCAAGGATTTCAAAATGTTTTGTTTTAAATAAAATATAGGAGAAAATTAGCTTTATGCAAATTAGCCTAGACTCCACTAGCCAAATATCATGTAGATAGTCATGCCCAAAACTGCCACCATATAAGTGTCATTTGCCAGTACATTATTGTACTGACCTCCATTCGTGGGGCTGCATATTCAAACGTGCAGGCTATTCTGAAGATGAGTACTAGTAGGATCTCGAGTCTACATTCCAACATGACTGCCTGTGGCACATGAAGATGATGAAGGCTCATTGATGATTTACATTTCCGCTGTGTTTGTTCTGAATGTTGTACTGAGCTAGTCCATGTGACTATGCAAATTGTAAGGTTTTACTTTACCCTCTCGGATCAAAGATGTAGTAATTTGATACTATTGCAATGATTACTATATTTTGTAATGTGTGTGCTATCGATGATCCCGGGAATAGCACTATACACGAGTATCTTACCTTTATTAAAAGGTAGGGTGCTACAGAATGGTATCAGAGCATAGTGTTGCCTGTAGGATCGAGACCCTAGGTTTGGATTAGAAATAGGAAGACCCTAGGATGAAAATTTTGTCTAATCCTATTTTCAATTTAAAATATGTTTGGATTTTGAACTTCTGGTACTCTCATCTATTCCATCTTCAAAATTGTTTTCCTCCCACTTTAGTTGGCCCCTTATCAAAACTATCAACAAGGACTGATGATGATCATGTCCCTGAAGCATGAAGAGAGATGTTTCATATGATGTTCTCTGACTCAACAAATGAAGGACTTGAACAAAGAATTCGATGCAGACTGCACAACACATGAAGATACACCGAAGGAGTAAAATAGAAACTTGAAACATCCAAAGCAGAAATAGACCAGACCATCATTAGCTCTCTTTTTGTTGAAACAACACTAGCATTAGAAAGTATTGATCTTACCAAAATGCGGTATGACCATACTATTTTGTTTGTGTTTGAACCATGTTGCTTGATGCTTGTTAGATGATTGTTGTTTGCTGAATTGCTTCGATCTGCTGTGTTTGGGTAGGAATTCTCCCTTAGAATCTTTCTATGTATTCTCATCTATACCCAACTCAGAGAATGTTTTCTCGGCGACTCGCCATGAAGACAACATTAGTGAAACCAACCTAGATGTTTCCTATCAAGAAAATGAAGTGTAGAGTGTGATATACCCAAAGACCTAGCTAGGGATCGATAGAAATGTTTTCAAAACAGTTCAATAATGGGGATTGAAACATTGATTCAATTATCCATGGAAGTTTTTGTCAAACTTGTGAGGTTGACCAAGAGTTAGAATACGAGATGTACCAAACTGAATACAAAGCAATGATTGGGTGCGACATGGATTGGCCCCCATGACGACTACTCATATTGTTCGCTCTTGTTATGAGGAATGGTAAATCTAGAGAGACATACCTACAAGTGAGACGTCGCTGATAAACCTGAACCTTAGGATGGAAAAATATTATACCTTTATAGTAGGAAAGTGCTGCCAAGCGTAAGACTACGGTGAGTTTGAAGACCCAACCACTAGATGAAAAATAGTGGAACACTTCAAGTAAGAAGATGAAGGATGCCTTGAAGTACTCTCATATTGGTTTTCCATTTGACCTAAGGTGTAACCCATCAGTATCAAAAGTAGTTCAACAACCAACCATTTGGATTAGAAACCCTACTATGAAGGAAACTTATTCGACTCACCTTAGAGACATACGTTGTTCACTATATGTGAATAATCATTCGCCTATTGGATATAACCTCAGAAGCCATAAGCCATAGATGTTTTCAAAAGATGACTTGTTGTCAAGTCATATCCTCGGATGTGCCAAGTCACATCCAAGATAAGCTTAGCCTAAACCCAAGACCTAAAGACTACCTACAAAAATTCCTTTTAAGGGTGGTAGAAGCCGTACCCTTGGATTATGGATAGAAATCAGGTGATACTTGGAGTAGGTATCATAAGGAGTTCCCCGTGATCGAGTATACTCGAGTAAAATATAATGGGATGAGTACCCTCTAAGGATGGATACCGTTGAAGGTATGACCGCATATGGTTTAGTGTAACGTTTTCAAAGTCCAAGGTTAATTTCCGAAATCTCCTCGGAGATGTTCGAAAAAGAAGCAATAGTAAGTATGAACCTATTAGAAGACATGAACCCAAACATTTTCTTTTAGCCTTTCTCGAATCTCGAGGACGAGATTCCTTTTAAGGGTGGTAGTCTGTCACATCCCAAAATTTTCTCAATTTTGGAATGCAAAATAAAAGTAAATTTTATGCTTGATTCTTTGAACTTGATTGGAAATTCACAAAATTTTAAAACTTTTTGAGGTTATTTAAAATTATTTCCCAAAATGGTGTTTTCAATAACCTTTGTTTTCAAAGTATTTTCAAATCAAACATATTTTGACTTTCAAGGTTTTCAAATCCTTAAAAGATATTATTTGAGAAAACAAGAATATTCTAAAACTTTACTTTGCAAAGTTTTGCATAAATAGCTATGTAGGCTAATGTGCATAAAATATTTATTGTATTTTCAATATGGATATTAAAGAGGTTCCTTAGTGTCCTAAAACACTATTTTAATTTTTACAAATTTTTAGAAATTTGTTTGACTCCATTTGAAGACCTAAAGCAAAAGTTAGAAAAAATAAAATGAAAAGACATGAACCGGCTGACCAGGCCAACTCATTACGAGTCAGCCCAGCCCTGCACATTCTCACGCGCGTACGCGCCCGGCCGAAGCGGCCATCACCCATCAGCGCTCGCTCGCTCGCGAGCCCAGCAACGAAGTTCTCTTCCTGCTCGAGCTGTTCACGTTACACAGGAGGTAGGCTACGTTAATGTCAATCAATCTTTCCTTCATCTTCCTCCTAATTCAAGTGGCTGTTTCCATTCGACTTAAACACGAAAGTTACTATAATTTTAGTGGAGAATCCGTTCAGTGAATTAGCTCCCCATTTTATTCCTCCCAAACGGTCCAGGTGCACCGAATGCCAATCGGTGGCATACCTCTCCCGATCTCCCTCCACAGCTCATACCAACACGAACCGAGGAGAGCACCGTGTGTCCCTTGTTCTTCTCCACCACTTTCATTCACAAAGTTTCTTCAGATGAGCTCTGTACAGCTCGTACCGACCATGCCATCTACAGCCTTAAATTCGAGTTCATCGCTAGATCTTGTCGTCTAGAGTGATCACCACGAAGTTTCCTTGCACCAGAAGATGTTTCTCATCAAGGCCTACCTCTAGGACATGGTTGTTTATCACCTAGTTGATGTTGGCCGCGACATCTTCGGAGTTCATCGACCTGGTACGTCGCGCACATGAATCTCTAGCTGGTTTCCTTTTACTTGTGTACTCCCCTTATCCTTGGCTACCTCCAGGACATGGCCGTAGGCCATATGAGCGATGTTGGTCGCGCCGCCGATGCCGCTCAAGCCAAGAATCAACGCGGCCAGAGGAGACAACGAGTGCGCCACCACGTCCAAGAGTACCAACTCGACGTTTAGTACCGTTTCTGCCTTTCCATCGACCCCAGAGAACTCCCAACGTCGACTTCATCCAGAGCCAAGCTTGTAGCCCGCCGGACGAAACATCTCCGGTGACGACTCAGTCAACTCCGGCGACGTCCGTGTCGCCATCCACGCCGTTGCCAACGTGTTGCGCTGCACTTGTATGGTGAGCACCTCCTCGCTTATTTGATTTCCATATATCGTGTAACTAGCCAAGTTGATGCCTCGTGTCGTTCACGATGCAAAAGTTCTCGTACCCTCTACCAGAGCTTAGTAGCAGCGCCATTATTTCTTCCTATAGTAGTCTCGCATCAATAGTCTACTTAACAGAACCATGCGGCGCGCACATCGTTTTAGTGTGACCTACCGATCAGTTTACATGTTTGTACTAGCTCATGTCTAACCTTGAAATTCCATAACAATAGATTTAGACCTCCGTTTTAGATGATTTCTATGTTGTTAAGTTCGTAATTATATTCTCTACGACTTTCGTGTAGGAAGTTCTTCCATCAGAGCAACTTGTTTGGACAACTTTTCGAACACCACTAGAATTCTAACTGCGTATTGTCAAATCCATACCTTGAGTTCCACACGTCGGTTTTCGACAAACTTTATACCGTTAGAATCAATAAATTGCCTAGATCATTCTAGACATTTTGCATGTCGGATTCGCATGCCTTGTTTTCGCGGTATTTCTATGGTCCGCAATATAGTTCTTCCACTATGCAAATCATTTAGACACATCCATCTTGTTCCATGATCACATCTCTCCAAAACATACTATCATAGTTCATATTATTCAACTAACAACTGAGTTATTTGAGTAAAGTGTGACATGTTCTATTTTAGACTTCACCTTGCTCCGGGGAGGTCAAGAAACCCTACTACATATCCCATGTATTAAACCCTTCTTATCCATTAGGAACCGCGAACCAAATCCCGACACCTATCATCCGTATTCAACCTCATGCCCACTTAATTTTATTGCCTTATATTGAACTATTCAATTTACAAATGAGTTAATTGAGCAATTCAATATACCACAAAATCCATACCCAAGCCTATGTGTAATTTATACTATTTTGAGTAATTACTGTCACACTTATTCAATAGTATTATTGTTGCACTATTTGTTATTTATGTGATTCAATTCTCATGAGCCATTCCAAATTATTTTCATGCTTTTCTAAAGCATAAAGATTCTTCAATTTTATCTTGGATTGTTCATTTCTTCCTAATCATATGAATTGACATCCAAACTCTCACCACCATACCTTGCAAGCCAAACCTCGTGCCACACCTTAGTACCATAGAGCGATTTCTGATTGTTGCCTTGTTTGATTTTGTTGTTGTTGTTGAATGGTGTGTTTATGTTGTGCTATATTTTATCTTATAGTTCGTGTGAAGAGCGACGTGTTATGTTGAGAGAATTGAACGATCTTCAATTACCAAAAAGGCAAGTGGCATTCAATCCTACCTATTTTATACTATGCATTAGTGTTTTTCAACTAGTATGCATGATAGGTTTTGTTTTCAAAAGTGAAGTGTATATGCTATGCTTAGTAAACCTGGTAGAGTGAAGCCGCTCTCAAGATACTTGCTAGGATGCTATTTCGCTTTGCAATATCAAATGCCAATGTTGTTTCATTGTTGGATGGGAGTGTTTGAAATAAAAAAATTAACAACCCTAATGAAACACCTGGGTGGATTGGTTGAATGGTGGGCGGCTGCTCAGGTCCACGCTCCTAGTCGTAGCTAGTGGGCTAAAGTGGTGAATCCCTGAGAGTTCGCATTTGTAGAGTGGTCGCTTTTGACTGCACACCTGGTTTTCACCAGGGGATCGTGTGGAGGTTTATTACCTGGGATGGGTTTTAAGCTTGTGAGTTCCACTTGTGGTTGGCCACCCAGGATTAAAGAGATTACCATGTCGTCCATATTTTAGATAGCTTCCAGTGCAGCCTTATGGTATTATGGGCTCTGCCAAGATTAATTAAGTTGTGAGGATTCAACTTGTGGCTAGACAGTGGGTGGAGGCGACGGTCAAGGGAACGAGTCTAGTTTGTATGGTTGAATTCTTCTTCTGAAAGATCGTGTCTCATTCTTCTCTTGGGAAGGGTGGGTCGTAAGGTGAAAGTGCACAACCTCTCGAGAGTTAAACCTAAGATCTTAGCCGTGTCCCCGGTTATGGACAATTTGAGCTCCTAGACAAGGAATGTACGGAATAATCTCATCACCTTTTCTGAATGTATTTAAAATTTGTATCAACCTTGTAAAACTCATGGGAGATGTAACCATGTGATTATTCTAAAACCCATGGAAGATTTAACCATGGTGTGATTTCATAATGTCATTCAAGGATTTCAAAATGTTTTGTTTTAAATAAAATATAGGAGAAAATTAGCTTTATGCAAATTAGCCTAGACTCCACTAGCCAAATATCATGTAGATAGTCATGCCCAAAACTGCCACCATATAAGTGTCATTTGCCAGTACATTATTGTACTGACCTCCATTCGTGGGGCTGCATATTCAAACGTGCAGGCTATTCTCGAAGATGAGTACTAGTAGGATCTCGAGTCTACATTCCAACATGACTCGCTCGTGGCACATGAAGATGATGAAGGCTCATTGATGATTTACATTTCCGCTCGTGTTTGTTCTGAATGTTGTACTGAGCTAGTCCATGTGACTATGCAAATTGTAAGGTTTTACTTTACCCTCTGGATCAAAGATGTAGTAATTTGATACTATTGCAATGATTACTATATTTTGTAATGTGTGTGCTATCAGTGATCCCGGGAATAGCACTATACACAGGTATCTTACCTTTATTAAAAGGTAGGGTGCTACAATCACGTGCTTGAACCCGATCTTTTTAGTGTCCGGCCTGATATATTGCCCATTCTTGTCGAAGGTGCCTCCACTTTTGGAGTAGCCAAGGATAGCCTCATCGAGAACACCCCTTATTCTCGTGTAGTCTTTCTTCGTCGTCGTACTCGACGAGTCGAAATACTGGGCTAGTGACCACTTCGGATCTAGGATGATGAGTGTGCAGCATTTGTCCCTGCTCAACACATGCAATTGAAATGGAATGTTGGAAATGATCGGCAATGGAAGAAATATATAAGAAATCATAAGTTACGACCGCCGTGAGCGGATGTGTACTTACTCAGGAAAGACAGGCAGAAGAATGGTGTTGCTCTCTTTGTACATGAGCATGAAGTTCTGGAGGTACTGC
The DNA here is from genome assembly GCF_022539505.1 of Lolium rigidum. Lineage (NCBI taxonomy): Eukaryota > Viridiplantae > Streptophyta > Magnoliopsida > Poales > Poaceae > Lolium > Lolium rigidum. Next base: position 65,041,700 of record NC_061512.1, on the reverse strand, counting down.
ACCGCCTTGGTCCGTGTCCTTGAGCCGTCCCGGAGCCGGCTATCGCGCATGTAGTAGGGATCCGCTACCGCGATGTGGCGGGGTCTCTCTCTGTTGATCTTCATCCGAAGATTGATCGCGTATAGGCGGACCAAGTTATAGTCGAGCCGTTTCGAGTGAAATAGATTGAAGACGTCCTCGAACGCTATGAAGAAGATATCCGCGGGGTCTTCATTGACGAAGTTCTGGTTGGACGGCACCTTGACCAAGAACACCGGGTAATTTGGATCCTTTTCTTTAAGAAGGAAGCTCTCTTGATAATGAATAGAGTGCTGCAAAGGGAGCATTTGTCCACTTGCGAGGTGTTCCATGTCCGGAGGCAGTATAGGTTTACCAGCTTCATGACACCGGGCAAGCCATCCGGTGTAGGTGGTACCATGTCGTCGGCCCGGATCCTCTTAGGAGCAGGCCGGCTCGAAGATGCGCCCTTCTTGGCTCCTCTCTTCCTTCCCTTCTTCACTTGACCTCACGTGGGTGCTTGTGGTGCCGATGGTGGTGCTTCGGTGCTTGGTGGTGTTTCGAGGTTGCTTGGGTTTGATTTGGGTGGATCCCCGATGATCGTCTTACGCAGCGTGTTAGGGCTGAAAACGGTAGCGAGGCTTGACTTGAGCTGGATTGCCGGCCTCCGGAGGAGTGTCTTGAGAAAGACCCGTGAAGACCAGTGCGCCGCTTCGTGACCGTAGGGGGACGACTAAGTTGATCGCCGTGTGTGCGGAAGGCTTGTTCATCCATAGGAGGCATGTACATATCTTGGCTGCAGGCGCCAGTGTTGATGTAGGCATCGATATCATCATCATCATCTACATCGTTGCCATCAAGTGGCGCCATGTCCTGGACCTTAGGTGGTGGCGGTTGCGATGCCGCCGCTTGGCGTACCGTGCGTCTAGTAGACGGTCGTTGCGGTAGCGCTCCCAACAACTGTTTGTGGCGTCTGGTGGTGACGGCGATCGTCGGTTCCTTCCGGGTGGCGGCGGCGACCGTCGGTTCCTTCAGGGTAGTGGGGGCGGCGACCGCCGTTTCCTTAAGGGTGTCGTCGGCGTTGGCGATCTTGGGCCGGATGATAGGGGAGGTGGCGCCGGTGCTTCTCTTACAACTCGGAAGACCCCCCAGACGAATCTGGTTCTTCGGCCATTTCATAAGCCATGAGGTGCAATCCCCAAGGGGCAAAACGTCGCCTTCTTCTGTGCCCGGAGGTTGAAAGGGGGGGATGGCGTAGCGGTACTCCGGCACTACCATTACCAACTTGACCTTCGCCACGTCTTCCGTCAATGTAGCGCCGTGCATAACGCGGGAAGCCATGACATAGCCGCTAGCAACTTCCACCAACTTGCCGCCGGGCTCCACCGTTTGCAGAAGTATGCATTGTTCATCATGAGTCAGGGGCGCCATGTTGGGCATCGTGAGATGGCAGTCACGAAAGGCATATATAGTTAAAGAAGATGACGCGAAGGAGTAACTAATGAGTTTACCTCCTTGATGGCGTCGATCTCGGCTACTATCGATACAAGGGCGGCGGTTGGGGGCGTCGATGCGACCAGTTGGAGCTGCGGCGGCGGTTGGAGCTGCGGCGGCGTCTGGTGGAGCCCCGACGCCGGCGTCGGGTGGAGCGGCACCGTCGGCGACACGTGGAAGCTTGAGTTGCTGCCGCTAATGCTGGGCACATGTATCGGCCCCACTTGACCTCCCGCATTCCAAGCAGCTAACCCCTCCATCAACCCAGGGGGGATGATCTGCCGGATCTTCTCGTCCAATAACTTGTTCATCATCTCCGTGTTCTCCACGAGCTTTTCGGCCACCAGCTTCTCTAGTGACTCCACCTTCTTCTTCGGCTCCCGAACCTCGGATTTATCCTTAGCCGATGACCTCCTCTCCAGCTTTCTCGTCTTGGCATCCGATCCGTAGTACTCGGATAGCTTCATACTTGTGCCAAAGCCGGACACACGGCCACCCGACGTCGGTGGCTTGTCCGGCTCCCTCTCCTTGTACTTGTTCATCGCCTCGTTGAAAGGCGTGTCCCACGGTTCCGTCGACCCCCGGGACGACGGGCCAGCCTTCGTCAACTCTTCATCCTTTAGACAAAGGAACTTAAGGTTAGCCCATTTGGCTTCATTGCCTAATAAGATGAGCGAAATAATATAGAACTATCCTTACCGAGTACTTCTCGAAATCCCTCACGTCTTCGTGATCCGTAATAAATTCCCCCGTCTTCCAGCCTAAGTAGTAGCGGGACCGGACAAAGTTCCTAGCCTGTTCATCCTGGATTTTGTGCCAGGGGTTTTCTTTCCCCAGACGTACCATCTCGGCATCCTCCTTGTCCCAAGTGGGCTGTTTTCCTCGGTAACCGCCGCTTCCGCAATGGTGGGTCCCTAAGTTCAAATCCCGCATTTTCTTCCCCCGTGCGGTCCATTTTTTAACAGCGTCACTTCGTAAGTAAGACTTGAATGCATTAAAGTCTTCTAAGGAGAGCGACGGGTCTTTGCTACTTATCCTCTCCCCGCTTTCACCGGCCTCGATCTTTCCCTTCAGCCGGTTCTTCCAGCTGCTCAAGGCGGTGCTCATCTTCGTGAGAGCTAAAGAGTCCACCTTCTTATTTAACGGCTCCGGGAACGTGTATCGTTGGTGAAGCTTCCGGAGGAGGGATTGGGCGATAGCCTCGTTCTCCTTGCTTCGAGGTCCCGAGTTAGGATCGGCACGGTTTCACGGACGATGCACCCTAGTTGCATGCCGTACCCTTTGGCAACCCACGAAGGCTCCAAGGGTAGGCCACTTTCGGAGACTACCGTGAAATGATCGGTGACGTTGGCGAGCACTTGCGGCCTCCGATCCCTCCTTGGCCTCCTCGCTGTCCTCTTCTTCTTACCCTCCTGAGGGTTGCCGCCGCTATCACCTTCAGTGCGGTTGGCCGCGTTCTCTTCACCAGCCATCTCTTCACCGGTCTGGGCGGCGTCGTCCCAGGTATCGTCATCGTCGCCGGTGTCGGCGGCGGCCCCCCGGCCCTCTCCCTCGGAGGCAGTGTCCCGGCCCTCTCCCTCGGAGGCGGCATCCCGGCCCTCTTCCTCATCGTCGGGCGACTCGGCGGCGGCCTTCCGGGGCTGCTCGTAGCCCTCCCGAAGTCCTTGTTGGCCTCTCTCGCTTCTTCGTTCCGGCTCCCGGGCTTAGAAGTGTTGCCCGACATGTTTATTTGCACTTCATTAAAAAGAGGCAACAAGTTAGTACAAAAGTCAACCAGAAAATTCGGCATGACTTTTGCTAATTTTTCTACGTAGGAGTGCCCATTTCTCAACCGAAACGGAAGTTAATCAACGCTTCGGGAGAAATGGGCAACTCAATGAAATCCCTGCAAAACCTGGAGCCCACATTCATCACCATATTCACAGATTCTAACCATGTTCATCATCATACAAAATTGTATCCAAATACTACTACATCAAAACCTGGAGCATCAAAAACCTGAAGCATCAAAACCTAGAGCATCTACAACAAAACCTGGAGCATCAAAAACCTGAAGCATCAAAACCTGGAGCATCTACAACAAAACCTGGAGCATCAAAAACCTGAAGCATCAAAACCTGGAGCTACAACTACATCAAAATCTGAAGCATCAAAACCCGAAGAATACAACTACATCAAAACCTGGAGCATCAAAACCTCGGAGCATTACACTTATACTTACGAGTAGCACTAACCACTTATACTTACAGGTAGCACTAACCAAAATCCTAGCTAGCGATAGCAATAAAGAACATCAACATATAAAATTCCAGAGATAATTAAATAGCGAAGCTTGAGCATCATATGGAAATGCTAGTGACTACAAATGAAAATGCTATTACTCATAAATATTCCCCAAAATGAAATGCTAGTGACTTCAAATGAAAATGAAAATGCTTGAACATCAACCATCTATGCATTCTCATCTTGCAACCAGGGAGCATGAGCATGATCATTTCATAAAATTCAAATAGTAGCATTTTCTAAACCTGCCAACAAATCCTAGCATCAATTCAAAATCAATTAGGCAGTAGCATTTCATTTTATTAAAAAACCTACTGCATTGTATTGAAAAACCTACTGCATTGTTCATTTTATTGAACCATTAGCTATACTGCAAGCAATGAATTAAAAAAACAGCAAGCAATGAATTAAAAATAATTGCAAGAACTTTATTAGCTTTATCACATTGTCAAAATTCTTATCATCTGTCTAAATCAAAATTCATACTGACCATCAATTTTCTATTTGACTAACACATCAAAATTCATAAATTGAATGTCCACACAAGCTACAGCAGCACTACATCAAAATTCATACCGACCATCAAAATTCTATTTGACTATATGTATATGCAACATTGTCAATTGCTCAATCAAAATTAACTACATCACCAGCAAGAAGTTAAGCAAATTGAGAACCAAATTGAGAGGCATAGGGGAGAGGGAGGGAGGCATAGGGGAGAGGGAGGGGCCGGCGCACAGGGGAGAGGGAGGGAGGCTTAGGGGAGAGGGAGGGATCTCACCGACGGCGGCGCTAGGCGGTGATGGCGAGCGCAGGCGATGGTCCTCCTCCTCCTCCTGCTGCTCGCGGCGCGGGCGGGGTGGTCCTCCTCCTCCTGCTCGCGGCGTGGGCGGGGTGGTCCTCCTCCTCCTGCTCGCAGCGTGGGCGGGGTGGTCCTCCTCCTCCTCTTCCTCCTGCTCGGTGGTGCTAGGCGGCGGTGGCGAGTGCTAGGCGGCGGTGGAAGCTAGGGTTCGTCACGCGGATACGAATGGGGAAGAGAGAGATGGGGGAAGAGCGAACCGCTCATTTCGCCAAGTCGGTAGATTTCGTGGCGCACCTAGTTGTGCATGCGCCATAGAATTCCTTAATTCCGTGGCGCATGTCCCGCTTGGTGCGCCACGGAATTAAGGAATTCTATGGCGCATGCGGCACTAGGTGCGCCACGGAATTTACCGAGTTGGTAAACAAACCGGGCTAATGTTGTGTTCGTCGAAACACGAGCATTAGCCCGATGGTTAAGCCCATCGGTAGGCTTGGGTAACCCGTGTTCGAACCCTGGTTGCCCCTACTTTTTTCCCTTTTTAAAAATGTTTTTGTTACATTTTCAAGAAACAACACAACATTTAATAATAATTACTAGAGATTTTCAATTACAAATTACTTGTCTCACACACACATGTTCTTGTCTCTCTCACACACACATGCATGTACTTGTCACACACACATACACCAAAAAAAGATCTTCTTCGTCCCGGCTCCGAGCTCTAGCGTCTCTTCGCAATCTTCTTGCCCTTTCGGTTGTTGGCGGTTGAATACTTTATGCCGGCCACCTTGAGATTTCTTCGCGTGAATGGACAACCTTTAGAGGGTAGGGAGGTCTTCCTTCTTACTTTACTAGTAGTAGGCATGTCGAAGTGCTCGTCGAATTCCTCCTCCATCTTCGGGTCACCGTTCTTGTCCAAGTCTTCCTCGTTGGCGTCTCCTTGCATTCCTATGATGCTCCTCTTGCCCCTCCTCACGACAACACGGCTAGGCCTCGACGGATCGGTGATGAAGAAGCATTGGTCAACTTGGCTACCGAGTACCCATGGCTCATTTTTCGCGGATGCGTTCTTCGATTTTGCATCGGGTATAACCATGGTTGTGAAATATCGGCCTTCTTTTTCGACCTTCTTGGCCCATCTCACACGAAACATTGGCACCATCTCTCCACAGTAATTGAGTTCCCATATCTTCTCGATCCTTCCAAAAAATCTTTCCTTGACATTAGTCTCGTCATCGGCGTATGACAGCATAGTTACTCCTGAGTTTTGATTTTCACTATTTCGTCCTTTTCCTCGGTGTAGAATCCGTAACCGTTGATGTCGTACCCCGATAGGTCCTTACGTTATGCGCGGGTCCCTGTGATAAGGTGTATATGAGTTTTTCATCTTCGGTAGAAGGCGTATTTCTCTGTGCTTCAACCAGTTGAGTTTGCTTGAACCAACGCGTGAAGCTGGAGTTGTGCTTTTTGGTTACGTCTCCCATATCGATGTAATTCTGCTCGACCATGCTTTTGTGCTCTTGCACGAAAGGTTCGGTCAGTTTTAAGTGTTGTAGCGCGACCCGGTGAGCCCTGTCAAAGTCGTCGCGTCGATTTTCAATGCCGACATGGACTGAGCGGTAGCCCTCGCGGTGACCGACTCCAGCGAGCCTCCCGAGGTGCGTCCTGGGGGGTAGACCAACATGATCCTCGTCGTCCTCGGTGCTTAGATAATTCGGCGAAGGAGATGCACTCGTAGGTTAGAAACCCCTTGGCCATGCTTGCGTGCTGGACGGGCCCTATTGCGAACTTATCCTTTCATGACACCATTCGCCTTTCGAAAGGCATCATGTTGTGGAGGAACGTTGGGCCGAGCTGCTTGATGTCTTCAACGACATGGAGAAGGAGATGGACGCATATATCACGGAATGCAGGCGGGAAGTAAATCTCGAGCTCACATAGTATCACCACGATCTCATCCTGTAGCATCTTGAGCTGCCTCACGCCAATCGACTTCCCGGTGATAACGTCAAAAAAGTTGCATAGGCCAAACAGCGTATCACGGACGTGCTCGTCCATTATGCCTCGGATCGCAACGGGAAGTATCCGCATCATTAGCACGTGGCAATCGTGAGACTTCATCCCGGTGAACCTCTTCTTCGCTACGTCCGGATATCTCGCTTATATTCCCCGAGTAACCGTGAGGAACTTTCACTCCTAGGAGGCACCTGAAAACTCGCTCGAGCTCCTCCGGACTCGTTGTGAAGCAGGCAGTGGGAAGCTGCACCGCGTTCTTCTTAGCCCTTTTACGGAGACGTTGAGTCCCTTCCGTCTGATCATCATCATCATCATCATCATCATCATCATCATCATCATCATCATCGTCGTCAGTATCGGGGGCTTGAAGATCTTTCCTGATGCCAAAATGTTTAAGATCGTATCTTGCTTTCGGTCCATCCTTGGACTTTTCGGAGTTGCAAAGAGTGCCAAGCAGACTCTCGGTAACGTTCTTCGTAATGTGCATGACATCGAGGCTGTGGGCGTGTGGAGGACCTTCCAGTACTCCAAGTCGTGGAAAACAGACCTCGCTTTCCATACACCGAGCAGCGGCTCAGCTTCGGTCGCTTCTTTCCCGGCCGGGCACTCCTTCCAATTTTTCGGAAGATCATTGATTTCTGCGCCGCTCCTCGGGCGTGGGGGTCCATCGGGCTCATCTTTACCATTGAACGGATCACCGCGTTTTCTCCACGGGTGATCCAAGCGAAGCCACCTTCGAGCACCTGGGTAGACGGTTTTCGAGGACCCGGGATCCCTTGGTAGTTGTAGATGCGGGGTATCGTCCATGCACTTCACACAACCGTTGAATCCGTGGCCCACCTGGGCAGATACATATGTGTAACCAGGATAGTCCGTGACCGTCGTGATCAACGCGGCTCTCATATCGAAATAAGTTCTAGTGTAGGCGTCCCACGTACGGGGTGGCGTCTTCCACAACGTGTCTAACTCCTATTTCAGCAGCCCGAGATACAAATGCATGTCGACACCTGGTTGTTTCGGCCCCTGAATGAGAATACTCAGGTGTATGTACCTTTGCTTGGTGCACAGCCACGGGGGTAGGTTGTAAGGCCATACAAACACATGCCAGGTGCTATGCGTGCTACTCTGGTTGCCGAACGGATTGAGTCCATCGGTGCTCATACCCAGCCTGATGTTCCTTGCGTCGCCCCCGAACCTAGGGAAGGCGATGTCCAATGTTTGCCAGCGTCCGGCGTACGAAGGGTGTGTCGAGCATATAGCCCATCTCCGGATCTTCTTCGGGCTTCGCCTTTCCTCGTGCCATTGCATGAGCTTTGCTTCCTTAGGGTCCACGAAATACGCTGCAGACGGGGAGTGATAGGAAAGTACCATACCACCTTTCGAGGTACCTTCTTGTTCCCAACCTTGTACCGTCCGTGGCCACACACCGGACATGTGGTTCTGTCCTTGTACTCGCACCTATAAATCACACAATCATTAATGCAGGCGTGGTATTTTTCGTGCGGTAGGTCAAGGGGACACACGACTTTCTTGGCCTCCTCGGTACTACTTGGCAATGTGTTCCCCTCCGGGAGACGATCGTGCCGTAATTTTAAGCTCTTCTTTGAAGCTGGAATCGGTCCACTTGTTCTGCGTCTTCATCCGCGGAGTAATCAAGCGTTACATGCAAGCGCGTATCCTGCGGACGACACCCGGGAAAGATCGGAGTCATCCCGTCTTTCTCCATTTGCGACAGCTTGGCTCTCTCTCTAGCTGCAACTCTATCGTTGCTCGTCTCCTGGAGGAGAAGATCTTGAACATGAGAGTCCCGCAAGGCCGAAATTAGCGGGGTCGCGCCGGAATCTTCTTCTTCATCATGATGATGTTCTCCGCCGGCATCTTCTTCTTCATGATGATCTTCTCCGTCGACTTCTTCTTCATGATGATAGTCCCCGTCGGCATGATGATAGTCTTCTTCATGATGATAGTCATCTCGCTCGACATGGTCTTCATGCGCACCATTTGATGGGGCCGGCCGCGCCTGGTTGTCTTGCATGAAACCGCGCCTCGGCGGGTGCTCCTCCGGTTGTCCGGAATCAGGGTTGATCCAGCGCTCGAGTTTGCATGATCGACACGGACATCTTATCCGGCGCCTATTGTTCCGAATCATGTCCTCCTTCGCGTCTATCTTGTATCTAGAGATTCGAGCGGAACTCATCGAGAGGACCATGCTTGCCTGCAAATGGTATACATAGAACAGGAAATTAGAACCGCACCAAATGCACACACATGCATGGGCCGTACCTCTCCTCAAGGTATTACATGGAGTGGAAAAATTCGGCATGACCTCTCCTCAAAGTAGGACATATGGGTAGTGCAAAACTTGCCGAAACGGAAATGAATCAACATTTCGGCAAACATCCATGCACCACACCGGCACACACACAAGCGCTTCACCTGCAACAAGCATCCATACACACGACGGCCACACAAGATCTACAAGCATATGCATGTCTCCTCCAAGCATATGTATGTCTCCTCCAATTACTCACCTTCTAGATTCGATACCGAGACGAGACCGCGATCGATGAGTTCGAGAGGAGGAGAGAGTATGGAGAGCCTTCTCCTCAACTCCAATTAAGTATCAACCAAAGTAAGTGCAATAAATACCCAAGCAAGTGAAAAGTGGAGTCAAAATGGTATGAGAGAGAAGGGGGGACGAGCTAGATGGAGGAAGAAGAATGGCTTGTGTAGTGTGGTAGGTGGGAGGTTGCTCACTTTTGTAGATCTGGTTCGCTAATTCTGTGGCGCACCACCACAGTGCGCCACAGAATAGCTTATTTCTGTGGCGCACCGAGCGCAGTGCGCCACAGAATAACTTATTTCTGTGGCGCACACAAAACAGTGCGCCACAGAATACCTTATTTTTGTGGCGCACTTTTGCCGTGCGCCACGGAAGAAGTAATTTACGTGGCGCACCGAGGTTTGTGCGCCATAGAAATTGTAAAACCAATGATTGGGGGTGACAGGGTGTGGGGCCCACCAAGTTTTTGTGGCGCACGGTTTAGTAGTGCGCCACAAAATTAAGCTATTTCTGTGGCGCACCGAGCTTGGTGCGCCACAAAATAAGTTTCTGTGGCGCACTCAAAACGGTGCGCCACAGAACTAAGCTTCGCCTATAAGGGTTTTCCTACTAGTGAGAGTTGCATCAAATAGATGTAAAGACGGCATTTCTAAACGGGGATTTAGAAGAAAATGTCTATATGAAACAACCCAAGGGTTTTATCATGGAAGGCAAGGAAGAAATGGGATGCCGCCTAAAGAAATCCATTTATGGATTAAAGCAAGCCTCCAGACAGTGGTATCTAAAGTTCAATGAGACAATTAAGAGATTTGGATTTAAAGAAAATATTGAGGACAAATGCGTTTATGCAAAGTTTAAAAGTGGGAAATATATTTTCCTAATCTTGTATATATTCTGCTTGCCAGCAGTGATGTTAGTCTGCTGCAAGAGACAAAGAAGTTCTTGTCCTCAAATTTTTATATGAAAGATCCTGGTGAAGCGTCATATGTTTTGGGCATAGAAATTCACCGAGATAGAAACAATGGAGTATTAGGATTTTCGCAAAAAGCTTGTTTAGAAAAGATTCTAAGTATGTATAATATGCATAAGTGCAGTGCCACACCTGCCCCTATAGTCAAGGGTGACAGTTTTGGGAAACATCAAAGTCCCCAAAATCAATACGAGCTCGATCAAATGAAAGCAGTTCCATATGATTCGGCTATTGGAAGCCTACATTATGCACAAGTGTGCACTCACCCTGACTTAGCATCTATTACCGGAGTACTCGGTAGATATCAAGAAAATCCAGGTTTTGAACGCTGGAAAATGGTAAAGAAGGTATTACGTTATGTGAAAGACACAAAGAATTACATGCTAACATACAGAACATCTGATTCCCTAGAAATAAGAGGGTATTCAGATGCAGATTTTGCGGGGGATAAAGATGATAGAAAATCCACATCTGGATATGTATTCACCCTCGCAGGGGGAGCTATTTCGTGGAGAAGTTCCAAACAGGACGATAGTTGCATCATCCACGATGTATGCAGAATTTATAGCATGTTATGAAGCCACGGGGCAGGCATTATGGTTAAAGAAATTTATACCCGACTTGAAAGTGGTAGATTGTATTGACAAACCACTAAAGATGTACTGCGATAATGAGCCTGCAGTATTTTATGCTCACAACAACAAGTCGAGTAATGCTACGAAACCGATTGAGGTTAAGTATTATGTTGTGAAACACAAGGTCCAGGATCAAACAATAAGTCTCGAGCATATGAGGACAAAAGATATGCTTGCAGATCCGCTAACGAAAGGCTTACCACCCAGTGTGTTCAAGGAACACGTAGCCGGCATGGGTTTAAGGGAAAGTCTTACCTATCCTGGATCATAAGAGGCCCAAAAGTAAAAGAATTTGTTTCAAAACAGAGAAGTGTATTGTGGCTGTCTGATTCTATCGGCACTAGAGTTGTGATGATAAAACATGCCCTATGGACTGATCTAAAATGAAACGAATAAAGTGAAAGTATAAAGTTAAAAGAAAAGTTGAGATCAAGGGGGTGAATGTTAGGATGATCTCCACGTGATCGATCCCAACGGATCGATAACGAGTCCTTGACCTCGTCCGCGCCCTGATCGGGGGCGCCCAACCACATCTCTGGTTGGTGGCCCCCTGTGACCTGCGCTGTATAAAGAGGTGGGGGGCCGGGGCTCGCAGTACGAGGTTCATCCGCGCCGCCAGTCACCCCACCGATAAATCCCTACCGATCTAGGGCTAGCGCAGTGCTCACGGGAAGCACCACCACCGTCGCCACCGCACGCTCACTCTCGCCGCCGCCGCCACCATGTCGGCGCCCGAGAGCTCCTCCTCGAAGGGAGAAGGTACACCTCTATCTCTCCCAGATCTAGCAGTGTACACAACAGCTATAGCTTCTACCTGTACATGATCTATTGTAGTCGTTGGCTACTCCAACAAGAGGATGATGGGCTTACATCTCATCTATATGACTATATAAGAGCGTAGTATCTCAAAACAAAGTCACACAAAATATGTTCTAGCTTACCCGTAAAAGAAACATGTTCTAACTATGTTGCTCCCTCCGATTCATTTACTTGCCACTGGTATGGATGTGCCTAGAACTTAAATATATCTGATACATCTATATTAGAGGCAACTAATATGGATTGGAGGAAGTACCAACAAAAAGAAATTGGTAAGACTTTCAGAGCAAAAAAATGTACTCAGACAAGTAGATACAATGAACACTAAAGCGTAAGAAATGAGACAGAAAACGTGACGTATATTTCCGGTTAAAATTAAGGTTAAAGTCAGAAAGTGGAACAGAGATTGACCACCGAGAAGCAAATATGCACCTTTATACATGTGTAAATAACATAGGATGACCACCGGTCAGAACTATATTGTGCAGTCTTTGCATCGTTTCTACAACACACGTGTGCATACATGTGAGAAGGGAATAAGGCAGCATCATAATTAGGCACTCATGAGAAAATCCTCAAGTCTACACCATTGCATTAGCTCAAGTACCTGCGCATGCCCTTGACGTCAAGGGTCCTTTCATAGTCGTCAAGATTGGCGGCGTCGATTTCGTCACCAAGGTAGGAATAGAGAGAAAGATCATGGTAATCATCGTAGTCGTAGTCACTGAGTTGGCCATAGGACATTGGTGAAACGCATTCACAAGGTTCAGATGGCGGGAAGTACTCACGGTAATCCATGATGATATTGGCGCACTTCACAGTTAGGTTACCATCCATGCTGATATTCCAGCAATCGTGAATGCACAGATATTTTAGATTGGGACAGTTGTCGATGATGGCTGTCAGGCCTTGGTTACCGAGATTGTCATCGACGAGCTTCAAGGAACGTAGCCCGTGCATCCTTGCGATCGCGAAAGCTTTTCTGTCATCAGCGCACACCTTGGTACGATAGGAGTGACACCTAATTTCGTGGACAAGTTCGAAGTGCGTCAGGCATGGGCACGCTTTTGCGATGAGTTGGAGCGCTTCTTCATTGCAATAACAGTTAACAAGCGTGAGGTACTCAAGCAGAGGAAACTTCTTTATTGCATTCGCAAATCCTCCTCCGTGGAAGATGGGATAGCAATCCGTGAGATTAAGGCTCTTCAGAAAAGGCGCCCTGTAAGATAAAATTAATTTATAATATGCCACTAATTCAAAGATCTGCCTGACTTTACCGTTCAGAACAAAATTGCTGGGATTTTTTTCTTTCTTTCAAGTGAGCCAGTAAAAGCGCAGAATTGAAAATGGAAGGGTGCAAGAGAATATTTCATCTATCTCATAGCAGTTCCAACATTTGATAGAGTAAGGTTCAATTGACTGTCTGAATATTTGCACGGGAAGTAATTGTTCTTTCTGTCTATTTACTGTACTATCCAACAATTTTAGGTTGTATTATAATCCTCTAACTTGGCCTAAAACATACATAGATTGATTAGGAAGAAAAAATGTTACCGCTGAGCGAGGAGCATGAAGAGGTGTTCGTCGAGATCCTCGCCGGAGAAGCTCCAGCACTGCCCCGCGCTGAGCCGCAAGGCAGACCTCATGATGTTTTCGAGCGTGGCCCGGTGGGTGAAGGGCGGGACCTTGGGCAGCCAGCGCACGTTGATGTACCGCCATAGCTCGGGCTCCTCCCTTGCAGCGCGGCGCCAGGAGCGGCACACCTCCGCCACGCCACCCAGCAGGAGCTCAGGAAGGCGCAGCTTGTGCAGGACGCACGAGATGGCGTCCGCCGGCAGCTCCGCCCAGTCCCGCTCCCACGGCTTCCACGGCTCCGGCATGCAGTTGAACACCGAGACGTGGAACGTCGGTGATTTCCTTGCTCGCCCTCTTCGGGACCGGTTACGCCGAGCGGCCGGCGGCGGCGGCGGCGGCATCGCGATGTGGAGCGTTAAATAGATCGGGGCAATGGCTTTGGTGTAGTATTCTTTTTTCTTCCACACTTTCGGGGGGTTTATGGAGAGTGGTAAGTCGGTGCGTGGCCCAGCGCTGCGTCTTGATTGATTTCTCCTCCAACCGCGCGACTCAAACGGACGCGCTGGGCCGTCCGTTTTAGGCCGTTTGGGTCGCCGCGCGGATACACGGACAGCGGTCCGCGTCCGCGTGTCCGTTTGGGTCGCACGCGGCGCCTAACGCGGCGACCCAAAGAGACGCCACGTGGTTCGTTTTCCTTGCGCGGCGCTGCGCCATGGCAGGCCTCGACGGGACAGCCATGGTGGGCGGTGGAACGCGCGGAAAAGTTCCCGCGCGCGCGAAAACGCCGTTGGAGCGCGCGAGCGCCCAAGTTTCCCGCCAGGCCGCCGGCTATAAAAGACGGCGGCGGTCCGCAACACCATCCTCTCCCCTCCACCTTTCTCCGGCGCCATGCCGCGCACCCTGCAGGCCACATGGGCCAAGCTCTCCCTCGCCGCCCGGGCCAGGTTCCCGCGGACAGAGGAGGAGGAGCGCGCTGACTCGCGGTGGGTCGCCGACGACGAGGCGCTCCGCGTCGCTGCCGAGGCGGCGGCAAAGAAGGCCGGTGACGCGGAGATGGTGGAGGCGGCCGCGGAGGGCTGGCACAAGACCGCGGACGGGCCGGTACGAGGCCGCGGAGGAGGGCGGCCGCCGCGGAGGAGCCCGTCGCCGAGGAGGACCTCGCGCTGGCGAACATCAACGCCGCCATCGAGGAGCGTCTCGCCGACCTCACGCGCGTGACGAAGGAGCACGAGGGCATCTGGCGGGCCGGCCGCCGCCGCTTAGGCGACCTCCTCGGCCAGAAGAACGAGCTGCTCGCTATGCGAGCAGCCCGTCACCTCATCCAGATGCCGTCGCCCGAGTGGCGCGCCCGGGAGGATGCCGAGTCGGCGGAGCGCGGCCGGCAAGAGCGCATGCGCCGGCGGCAGGAGAACCACGAGGCCCAGGCCCCCGCCCGCGTCCGCCTGGAGGCGCGCACCGCTGTGGAACGCGCCGCTCTGCAGGAGGTGGAGCTATGCGGGAAGCGGATGATTCCGCCACGGAGGCGGAGCGCGAGTGCGCCCGAGGTGCGCGGATGGAAAGGAGGAGGATGATGGCCTCCGCCCAAGCTGCCGCCGCCCGCGCCGCCGCCGACGCGCCACCCAGCCCGTAAGCTGGAGTGGAATCCTCACGCGTACAGGCCGCCCGCGTCGAGTGAAATCCACGGCCCCGACGGCGAGCCGGCGAGGTGTCGCCGGCGAGCCCGCCGGCCCCGTACGTATTTAGGATAGAAGTAGTAGCTACAAAAAAAATGTAATGAGTTCTCTTTAATGAAAAATATTGTTTATGCCTATGACACGCGGGCCAGGGGCGAACAAGGGGCGGACGCGAGCGACCAGCCTTTCACGTCCGCGGCCACGCAAACCCGACCACGTCGATCCGGACGCCGCGGGCATCCGTTTTAGGGATGGGTCCGCGCGCTGGGCCGGGTTTTTATCCGGCTAGACCCATCCGGACGCGCGGGCGCGGGATGGGTCGCCAGGTTTGAGATGCCCTGATGGACGAATAATGGGCCTTGGCGAGCTACCTCTGCCATTCTACGTTCTTGCGTGCGGCCTTGATCTGACGGCGAGCTACCTCTAACATGAAGGAGACAAGTCAGGAAAGCTAACCTTCTTCACATCCAGTGATCTATTGATTAAGACTAATTTAATCTAAGTTAACCTGCAAAGTATACATAGATGGTAGGTATGCATTTACAATAATTACTTCGAATCAAAATTATGACCAATTTTTTTTCTAGTTTACAAGATTTATTTGTACGGTAACAATCTAGTGTCATCTTCTTCTGCCTAAAAAACTAATACAGTATTTGCACCTAAGCATGCTCCTGCTTTTTCAAAATTTGAAGTTTACCAAGAAGAGCTCTTTTACGGTGATTGGCACGGAACTTTGGTTCCGTCTTATCGAATTGTGGTTCCGTCTAATCTAATATTTCATGACCGTTGATTAAATCAGTGATAACTTTTCTGTAACTTCTATAATGCTACGATAGTTCTAAACGGACGTTTTAGACTCCAACTTATCAAATCAGTATCAAACAAAAATCAAAAGCTGCGGGCCAAATCAGAACAGAAACAGAGTCGTCGTGTTCTTCCCGAGCGACAGCCGCCGCCGCCCCGGAGCCGCCTTATCGAATTTGTCTCCACAGATAATTTTTTTATCTCCCTGATATATAAAAAAAGTTTCATCTCCCTATCGAGTAGGACGAGCCATTACGGCGCCGGCGCCGGCGCCGCCGCATCACCCCACCACCGCAACATCCTGCCGCGCCGCCGTCTCATCCAGTCATCCTCCTGCCCTGCTGCAGCATCACCCCTCCACCGCATCCTCTCTGCCCAGCTGCCTCAGTCCTCCGATCCACCCATCGCAGCCAGGTCGGACGCGGCCATCTCCTCACCCCACCGGATCCCGGCCGCCGCCGATCTCTTCACCGGCAGGATTTGATCTGACAGCCAAAACACCAGTATCGTAATCGGCGGCTGCTGCTCTCGTTGCCCACGGGATCGGACTCCACTTCATCAACTCACCAGGTCAGTTTAATATCTGAACTTTGTTGGAACTATGTGCTGATAGGATCGATCGGCTTGTGATTGGCAATTTACAAGCTTATGGATGAATGGAATATGCGTCCAGGTGGCATTCGAGCACCACAATATACCAGGACCACAATATCACCACTCCGTAAGCTGAAAATCTCGCTCAGGCCTTCAGGTGGCAAAAGCAATATGCCATACACTGAAAAAAATGCCCTCGAGTCATTTAGGATTCAGATGATCTACAAAATCATGTTGGGTAAAAAGGATGCTTGTCTAGAGAGGACAAATGTATTTGGAGCATGGATGCTCCTATTTGAAATTTTTAGTATGACATGCATGGTTCAGTTTGTGGTCATTTTGATATCCGTTCTTATTTTTTCCTAAAAACATGGTTCAGTTACATGAACATGCCAGCAACGGAGGCATTCACATAGTGGTCAGATTGATACTTTGCTAGACTGAGAGGTTCAGGTTAGCACTGCTTTAGAAACGTGCATCAGCTACCTCTATTGGCTCTGTGATCGTCTGGCTGAGAAATTCATGTACTGATTGAACAACTTCATATCTTGCACCAGCTACTCGTAACTCATGTGTGTTCTCATGTTTTCCTTCAACTATTGTCTAGATTTACTGTGTTTTGGAAACTTTTAATCCTTAATTTGTATGTGATATGCAGGAAGATATGGCTCAGCAAGTTCGATGATTTTCTTGTGCTTTGTCCGTCGCTGAAGAAGCGGTGTCATTTTGTTTGCTATAAAATGCATCTGTAGATGGTTAGCTTAGTTAACATTTGTTATCTTTGAAAACTATACTGTTTATTCTGTCAACATTGATTCCATCTCTAACATCCTCTCCCAAATGATTGTTCAGTTACAAAAAATGAGAGCAGATGATGAGGGCGTGATGGTGGCTCGTTGGCAATACCTTGTCAACCTTGTAACTGAACTAGTACTACTTGTGAAGGTTGTGCCAGCCCGGAAGCCACCCAGGACCCCTCCGCCGATGCTGCCAATACCCCACGCCCCTCCGTCTTCCTTGCTAGCGCCGGCGGCCAGCTCCGTGGTGCCGCCGCGAAAGATAGGAAGAACAAAACAGCTCAACTGACAATTTAAATATTTGTAGAGAAATTTTACATTTCTTACAACTGAGAATCTGGGAAAATAAAACGAAGGGATTATCTTTGATGTGCTGCTTAAAGATTGTGTCGTTAAGTTGTAGAGAGAACATCTGCATCGTGTGTTTTATGAGTACAGTTATGGTCTCCTGCTTCACCGATGGTTCACTGGATGAATCTTGCTTCACCTATGGTTCACTGGATGAATCTTACGATACTCCAGGTCTCTTGTGATTTTATTTCTCTTTTTTTTCATGCGTTTATCATGTAAATGCCCATACTAGAATACCAGTGCACAGACTCGCAAGTGAAAGAGTTACCGAAGTGTTGAATGTGCCACTGGCAGTTGCTGTTCTCCAATTGAGTTTTAAGATTTGTATGCTCAAAGAGTATGTAACCTATCTGTTGAGAAAAGAGGTCATAGTTGTATCATGCGCGTATAATTTTGCAGAAATTCCAAAGAAAGCAGTTTAATTCTCACAGGGATCTGAGATCTTTTCGCTACTGCAGCTGCAATTGATATCTACTCACAGGGAAAAGAGATGCAATGAGATATTCTTCTGCAAAACAGACTGCATCTGCAGGACGGGGGAAGGTATAACGTGCTGGAACTTCAGTACATGTCAAACTGGCCAGCAAATTCCTGCTCACTGAAAAATAGTGCGCTTTGACCTAATCTAACTTTTTCTAGTATTTTACATATTCACTTTCAATAGTTAAGCTGATATATATTCATAACTTTACACCTCAACGTCACAACGCAGCACTGCGGGAACAAGTTCCGTCGATAGTCCTTGCCCTGGAAGCCTAGTCTATCACGGCCATTTCGATAGTGTTTTCTTCACCCCTTCCAAAATCTGTGAAAACCACACGACGTTCGTGACGAAGAGCACCGATGGCACAGTCAATACAGATAATAACCGAACAAATGCATATGCATTACCTGCGACCAAACCAATTGAAAGGAAAGAACAGTAAAATCGTGTCAGATGGAAATAGGGATGCCATGTACTAAGGACAATAGATTCAATGCATTTACAATGATGATACTAGACATTGTCACTGAACGATAAAACCAATTGACACAGAAATTCAGAAAAAGTTAGAAATCTGTAATAATTGATGCATCAGTACAACAAAAACTTTCTAGAGTCTGCATACTCCAAAGTAAAATATTCCACCTTAAATTTTTGTGAGAATCGGTGAACTTTTTATAAAATCTCATATTTAGCTCATCAGAAGAGGTTAGAATATATCAGATCTTCAAGCAAACTAGTAAGTTGGTTGGGATACAAGTGCTATTTAACTAAGTTATACCTGCAATCACTCAGCATTTCAATCTACAAAAAACTCACTTTTTAGCTGCAGTGTGATGGAAAATGCTGGCACTTAAGAAGTGAAGATGCCCGAAGTTATGGCGGGAAAGATTGGCCATTGGTCCGAGTGTAAGATATCAACAAGAGATTGTAGCATCGTTCCCTGTATATGTTTCATGATTCGACTGTGTTGCTATTGGAAGTTGAATGTGCAAAGCAACACTGATGAAGTGCATCAAGCTAGGTTTTTTCACAGGACATCATGCTAGTTATAAATTGTCTGTGAGCATCCATACTAACTGAATTTTCAGCAGCAACATGTCATGTCCCAGATGGAAATCGACACAAACACTAACTGAATTTGGCTAGAACATCGAGCAAATCACAGAGGATGTTCTACTAATTTTTGGTCGGTCTTGTTCCAAGCTAGAGGAGGAAGACGACCTTACCGGAGATCTGAAGTTGCGCCGCCTCTAGGTCCAGCCTCACCTAAGTCTGTTGCTGCGAACGATCCCGTGAACATCTGCCCCTCTGTCTAGAGAAGCCCATGGTGCTCCAGACGCCGGCGCTCTCGGTACTATTGTAGCCGCGACGAAAATGGAAAGAGCCAGGTTTCCCCTGGTACGTGATGGAAACAGCCCGATCAGATGGTGGCTACGGCTGACTAAGAGATTGCCGTCGTCCTTGGCGGGAGGTAAGCCGTGGGAATCGGCAGCCGGCCGGAGTAGAGCTCGCCGTCAGGTATGGTGCCCAGACCGACATTGTTAGAGAGAGAGAGAGAGGGGGTAATACGGTGAGATTGAGAGGACATGGTTAATTGCTTTGCTTTAAGATCCGTGTTGTCTCATCGGAACTTCGCTCGCTCAAAAGGACGTTTGATTTTTATAATTTTCATAAAATATATTAGAGGTTCCGGTCCTACGTAATTTAGTTCCGGTCCCACATTTTTGGTTCCGTCAATTTGGTTCCGTCTAATTACCACCATCTGATCGGGCTGTATGGACGGTTATTAAAAATGCCAATCACTGTAAAACTTGTAAACCAAGAAATATTTGAAAATATTTTCAAACATTTTTCAAAATATGTGTATACTACATATACAAATATGTACGTGACAATTTTTAAACAAATTACGCAAAGACAAACCTAAGGATAAAAGTAATATTTTGCATTCCTTTTATACAGTCATAAACTTGTTTCTTTCTATAGTCCAAAATAGGACGTCTTTCTTACAAAAAATCGCAGAAGTATACATAAAAGTGTACGTATTCCCGTATTAGTTTCTTTTTTCTGATACCTCAAACTACCGTTTCAAAATTTCAAAAACCAAGCTCACTAGAGCTCGGGGTGCCACAAATACTCACATCCTCATCTTGAGATGACCAAATTTAAGGTCTTGCTACGGTAGGTGAAGATCTGGTAAAACGAGCACCTGCTGATGAGGATTACCCGGTAACAGTACTTTTTGTAAAATTTTGTAATATAAAAATTGAATTTAGAAACTAGCGCAAATGATCATGAGAAATTCTGAAAAGTAGAATATGATAGGATGAACAACCTTGCAAACCTTTTGGCCAAAAATTAGATAGAATTTTTTTAATGTGGATGGTGCAATTCTTGTTTTCTACCAGTTACTTTAAAAATATTTTTTAACTTTTATTTTCTCAAAATTTGTCATACATTGTACAACTTAATGGATGTAATCTAACCGAGTAGGTAAAGACGGAGCTACATAAGCTCACCATGATGCACATTCATCAGGGTAAAATATATTTTTCTTTGTAGCAATGCTAAAAATTGAACCTGTGATCACCGTGTATCATGTAAAATGCACTTAGGTGCATCAGGGTTGATATCAGTTTGGCTCCGTCCATGCGAGTGGGCCCATACTATCTATCAGTCACACGGATGAACAAATCTCACTCTTGAGACATACACCTCAGCCTGCCCCTTCGGAATACCCGTGAATACATTTATGATCACCGAGTTACGGTGTGACGGTTGACTCAAAGCATCCTCCGGTGATAGCGATTAAATATGATCTCACGGTCTAAGTATTAGGTCAGTAGCTTTCATAATTATCGTAGCGGTGAACTTTGTGACTTGATCGCGTTACAATATTTATATATTGGGTATGTCCATTATATCATTCACCCAATGATATGACCTCATTGTCAATTGACATAAATGTCCATGACTGGGAATTCTCGATCATCGAATGACCACAATGAGCCAGTTGGCATATATGTAAACCGTCTCAGGATGACACGCTAGTAGAGACCGAAGTTTTGAGCCGGATAGCAGAACCGTGTGAGGACGAAGGACTATAACTATCTCTAAGTAGCAGGTCGGCGCTAGTGTTTGTTTACATACCACACGTGTACCAATGTTTTCGATTGATACAGTTGCAGCATGCCATAAAACTTATTGGGAACTATTGAGAAATAATAATGAACACTCTTTATTATTTGCCTTTAGGAAACTATCTCCAACATAACGATGGTCTTGCGTGGCCGTGGTGATGCTGGTTGTGGCTGATGCCCCTCTCCTTCACCTGTGTTCCTCTATTCTTGGCGGCGGTGGCTTAAGGCGGCGTATTTTAGCCACGCCCCCCATCTCGAGTCCAACTTCGGTAAATCGAGGTCACGGTGTATGGCCGGGGTGAAAGCCTTGCTCGGCGACGATTGATGTTGACCACGACAATGTATGTGTGCATTGTTCCCTTCATGGAGGGGTGTTCATGGCCCTTACCCTACATGTGTGACGTGGTGGACACATCTTGGTCGGCTTCTTCCCTAATCCCTTCAGGATCATGCCTTCTTCTCGTCATCTCTTCTAAGCGCATGGGGAGGGGAAGGTGATGGTGTGCAATTGCACACCGTTGGGGAACCCCAAGAGGAAGGTATGATGAGCACAGTAGCAAGTTTCCCTCAGTAAGAAACCAAGGTTTAATCGACCAGTAGGATAAATGAATGACTTCTGAAGGTGTTGTTAGCTGACTTTTGGCAGGACGCACTACCGGCGTCAGCAACAACGTGGAACCTACACACAACACAACCAAAATACTTTGCCCCAACTTACAGTGAGGTTGTCAATCTCACCGGTTTTGCCGAAAAACAAAGGATTTACCGTATAGTGTGGAAAGAGATTTTTGTTTGCAGTGGAATTAAATAGAACAATGCTTGCAGTAAGTAAACATAACATAATGATTCTATTAGTGTAAAAGAAAGGACCGGGGTCCACAGTTCACTAGAGGTGTCTCTCCATAAAGATAAATAACATGTTGGGTGAACAAATTACAGCTGGGCAATTGATAGAATAAAGACCATACATGACAAGATGATTACTATGAGATTCATTTGGGCATTACAACATAATACATAGACCATAGTCCAACTACGTCTATGACTAATAATACACCTTCCGGTTAGCGTCCGCACCCCTTTCAGTATTAAGTTGCAAGCAACAGATTATCACATCAAGCAATCTATGTAAAGTAAACAATAAAATTATCTTTAGACAAAGCATTATTGTTTTCTACCTAGTAGCAACATCACCTACAATCTTAGAAGTTATTGTCACTCTTCCAGATTACAAGAGGCATGAACCCAATATCGAGCATAAATACTCCCTCTTGGAGTTACAAGCATATACTTGGCCAGAGCATCTACTAGCAACATAGAGCATGCAAAATCACAAATAACATATGACAAATATATAATCGATCTCAACATAGTATTCAATATTCATCGGATCCCAGCAAACACAACATGTAGCGTTACATAAAGATGATCTTGGTCATGATAGGCAGCTCACAAGATCTAAACATGAAACATAAAGTGGAGAAGACAACCATCTAGCTACTGCTATGGATCCGTAGTCCAGATATGAACTACTCACGCATCACTTCGGAGGCGGGCATGGCGATGTAGAGGCCTTGATACGTCTCAAACGTATCTATAATTTCTTATGTTCCATGCTATTTTTATGATGATACTCACATGTTTTATACACATTATATGTCATATTTATGCATTTTCCGGAACTAACCTATTGACGAGATGCCGAAGGGCCAGTTCCTGTTTTGTGCTGTTTTTGGTTTCAGAAATCTTATACAGGAAATATTCTCGGAATTGGACGAAATCAAGGCCCACGATCTTATAATTCCACGAAGCTTCCAGAACACCGAAGAGGGACCAGAGGGGAGGCACAGGGCCACCACACAAGGTGGCGGCGCGGCCAAGAGGGGGGTCGCGCCCCCCTGTTGTGTGGGACCCCCAGACCCCCTCCGACTCCGACTCTTCGCCTATTTAAGTCGTCCTGACCTAAAACTTCGAGACGAATAAGCCACGGTACGAGAAACCTTCCAGAGCCGCCGCCATCGCGAAGCCAAGATCTGGGGGACAGAAGTCTCTGTTCCGGCACGCCGCCGGGACGGGGAAGTGCCACCGGAAGGCATCTCCATCGACACCACCGCCATCTTCATCGCCGCCTGTTGTCTCCTATGACGAGGAGGGAGTAGTTCTCCCCCGAGGCTAAGGGTTGTACCGGTAGCTATGTGGTTAATCTCTCTCCCATGTACTTCAATACAATGATCTCATGAGTTGCTTTGCATGATTGAGATCCATATGATGAGCTTTGTAATCTAGATGTCGTTATGCTATTCAAGTGGATTTTACTTATGTGATCTCCGGAAACTCCTTGTCCCACGTGTGTAAAGGTGACAGAGTGTGTGCACCGTGTGGGTCTCTTAGGCTATATTTCACAGAATACTTATTCACTGAGTTATGATTTGAGTTGGATGTCTCTATGAAATTGTGGTGTGTTAGTACCTCCTATGAATGCTCACAGTGACAGCGTGGGGTATTTATTAATACTTGGGAATACATCTTTAAGGTTTGCCTACATGATTAATTAGTGTTCGTTATCTTGCCAGAGAGTAATTCAGAATAGCATAGTGAAGTGCTTATTTACATTCCTTTATGATTGCAATGTTGAGAGTGTCCACTAGTGAAAGTACGATCCCTAGGCCTTGTTTCCAAATACTGCAATCATCGCTTATTTAGTGTTTTACTGCATCATTACTTCCTGCAATATTACTACCATCAACTGCACGCCAGCAAGCTATTTTCTGGCACCGTTACTACTGCTCATATTCATTGATACCACTTGTATTTCACTATCTCTTTGCCGAACTAGTGCACCTATACATCTGACAAGTGTATTAGGTGTGTTGGGGACACAAGAGACTTCTTGTATCGTAATTGCAGGGTTGCTTGAGAGGGATATCTTTATCCTCTACCTCCCTGAGTTCGATAAACCTTGGGTGATTCACTTAAGGGAAACTTGCTGCTGTTCTACAAACCTCTGCTCTTGGAGGCCCAACACTGTCTACGGGAATAGAAGCGTGCGTAGACATCAAGCTATTTTCTGGCACCGTTGCCGGGGAGGTAAGGTAAAAGGTATTCACATCCTCCGACTACTAAGCTATTTCCTAGCACTGTTGCCGGTGTGTGAGTGCTCGAAGCTATTTCCTCTAGATCCTGCAATTGCATCTTTTTGTTTCTTGTTTTCACTAGTTAGGCATAATGGAAAATAACAGTGAGCTTTTTATTCTATTTCCTGAGTTAAGATATGAATTGTTTGATGCGAAAATTTAAAAACCTATGGAACCTTATCTACATGATAGTAGCAATGTTATTAGTATGAATGCAATTACTGCTAATGCTACGGAAAAGCCTAAGCTTGGGGAAGCTAGTTTATATAAAAATAATCTTTTTTGCTCCTCAGCTTTGGAAGAAATATTTTGCTCTGATAATGCTTTATCTCCCATATGCGATAACTCTAATGATGCTTCTGATATTTTAAATCTACCTGCTGAAAGTGTTTCATATAAAATACCTATGAAAATTATTGAACATGTTATGGATAACCGCTATGAAGGGGATGGAGCTGTCCATCCTGGAGATCATTCATTGTTTTTGCATGAATTATGCGGGTTATACAAGTGTGAGGTATCTCTATGGATGAAGTTAGGAAGAAACTATTCTCTATATCGTTGTCTGGTAAAGCGGCGCATTGGTATAAATTGCTGAAGGATGGGCATTCTCTTGATTGGAAGGATATTGTGCCTCTATTTTACTCTAAATTCTATCCTCCAAGTGAAATTCACAAAGACCGGAACCGCATATATAATTTCTGGCCTCATGATGGAGAGAGTATTGCCCAAGCATGGGGAAGATTGAAGTCTTTAATGCTCAAATGTCCCATTCATGAGCTCCCCCGTAATGTTATTATTAATAATTTTTATGCAAGGCTTTCAGGACACCACAAGGACTATCTAGATGCCTGTTTGGAGGGATCTTTCACAAGCAAGGAGGTTGAAGCTAGGTGGGATCTTCTTGATCGGATTGAAGAGAACGCTGAAGATTGGGAGAACGACAAAGGTAAAGAGTCAGGTATAAATTATGATTATGAATGCATTGAAACTTTTATGGATACTGATAAAATTCGAAATATGAGTGCTACTTATGGTCTTGACTCTCAAGTTATTGCAAATCTTTATAAAGCTTTTGCCTCTCATTTTGAATTGCCTAGGAAGAATTTTGATAAGTATCATGAACCTTTTAAAGACACTTGCATGAAGGATGAAACTGTTATTAATGATTGCAATAAACATGCCCAAACTTATGTTTTTTATAAGGATGTTAATTTTTGTGGAATGCATAGACCTTGTGGAATTAATCAAATCGAAGATGAATATTGTATCCATCATGTGAATGAAAAAACTAGAAAGTGGTCTAGGGCTCTAGATGATCTTGGTAAAAAAGTTTGTGCCAGCTATCCTTTTATTTGTGAACTTTGTCATAAAGTGGGTTATTTTAATTTTCAATGCTCCTCCAATGATAATTCGCACCCCATAAGTGCTGCAAATTTGTATTGTAATGATGAAATTACTCCTAATCAGCATGATGAACTTAATTTATTTTTGTGGTGTGAAGAGTTATCAAGAAAAATCTCTTTGTTACATATGAGTGATCTTGATATTGATGATGTCCTGCATGGGTGTTTTTCTTATTGCATTGATAATTGCCATACAAATACTTACATACAAAATATTTTAGAAGATGACACTTTGCCAAAATATGATAGGACCGCTGTGTGTTTTGAACTTAGTAATGAAAAGGAGGAATCCTCCCAAGTTTCTTCTATTGTTTCTGGAAATAAATCAGGTTATGTGGAGGAGCCCCCCTTCAAGCCTCTTCCTCCTAAAGAAGGGAACGAGGAGAAGGTGGAGAAGAAGAAGAACAAGAAGAAGGGAACGAAGAAGAAGAAGAAGAAGAAGAAGAAGAAGAAGAAGAAGAAGGGGAATAAAAGGAAAGAGGTAACAACATATCCCCGCGTGTATGAGATAACGATAGGTAACCGTAAGTATGTTGCTCCTGATGATTATTATGATAATGAATCTGAATACAATGATCTTCCTATGCCCTTTACCTACATTAGTGATCATGATTTGAAAGAGCACACTACTTTTGATATTGGAAATCTCTGGGAAACTAATTCTGAAAGTGATGATGTTAATAATTGCTATAGTATCAGTACTATCCATGCTTCCTCCCATAATGATATAGAAAGCTCTAAGCTTGGGGATGAGGTGTTTGAAAATCCTTTTGCTACTGATTATTATATGATTGATACATCTCCTTCTAGTAACAATGATGGTATGGTCACAGATGAACATACTGTGAAAGATAACTATTCTATTTCTTATGATGACACTATGCCTCCAATCTTTGATGATTATTATAAAGAATGCTATGATATAGGTTATAATTATCCTTATGAAACTTGTCATAGTTATGGTGGGATCGCTAAAAATCATTCCCTTAGTATGCAACTTGTTTACCATGTTCAAATTCTTGATAATGATCCTGCTCCAATTACTATTAATGAGAAGAGTTTTTCTTATGCCAAAATTAATGATACCTTTATGCATATGAACCATGATAAGAATGTTTTAAGTGATGGTTATATTGTGGATTTCATCAATGATGCTACTGAAAGTTATTATGAGAGAGGGAAACATGTTTATATGCATCTTAATAATATTAAGTTTCCCCTCTCTCTGTTGAGAATCTTGAAGTTACTCGTGTTTTATCTTCCTATGCTTGTCACTTTGTTCCTCATGAATTTATTTTTGTAAAAGATTCCTTCCCATAGGAAGTGGGTTAGGCTTAAATTTGTTTCATACTTGCTTTTGATGCTCTCTTTTGCTTCAACTCCTATTTCTTGCGAGTGCATCATTAAAATTGCTGAGCCCATCTTAATGGCTATAAAGAAAGCACTTCTTGGGAGATAACCCATGTCTTTATTTTGCTACTATTTTGTTGTGTCTTGGAAGTTGTTACTACTGTAGCAACCTCTCCTTATCTTTATTTTATTGCATTGTTGTGCCAAGTAAAGTCTTTGATAGTAAGGTTGATATTAGATTTGGATTGCTGCGCAGAAACAAATTTCTTGCTGTCACGAATTTTAGTAGTATTCTCTGTAGGTCACTCAGAAAAATCTGACAATTTACGTGAGTGATCCTCAGATATGTACGCAACTTTCATTAAATTTGAGCATTTTCATCTGAGTAAGTTAAGTGCCCCTGAAAAATTCGTCTTTACGGACTGTTCTGTTTTGACAGATTCTGCCTTTTATTTCGCATTGCCTGTTTTGCTATGTTCGATGGATTTCTTTGTTCCATTAACTTTCATTAGCTTTGTGCAATGTTCGGAAGTGTTAAGAATGATTATGTCACCTCTGAATATATGAATTTTCAATTATGCACTAACCCTCTAATGAGTTTGTTTTGAGTTTGGTGTGGAGGAAGTTTTCAAGGGTCAAGAGAGGAGGATGATACAATATGATCAAGGAGAGTGAAAAGTCTAAGCTTGGGGATGCCCCTGTGGTTCATCCCTGCATATTTCAAGAAGACTCGAGCATCTAAGCTTGGGGATGCCCAAGGCATCCCCTTCTTCATCGGCAACTTATCAAGTCACCTCTAGTGAAACTATATTTTTATTCCGTCACATCTTATGTGCTTTACTTGGAGCGTCTGTGTGCTTTTATTTTCGTTTTGTTATTTTCATTCTTTGAATAAATTCATGCTTATGTGGGAGAGAGACACGCTCCGCTTGTTCATATGAACACATGTGTTCTTAGCTTTACATTTAATGTTCATGGCGAAGGTTGAAACTGCTCCGTTAATTGTTATATGGTTGGAAACAGAAAATGCTGCATGTGATAATTGGTATAATGTCTTGAATAATTTGATACTTGGAAATTGTTGTGCTCACATAGATCATGTTTAAGCTCTTGCATCATGTACTTTGTACTCATTAATGAAGAACTACATAGAGCTTGTTAAAATTTGGTTTGCATGATTGGTCTCTCTAGAGTCTAGATATTTTCTGGTTAAGGTGTTTGAACAACAAGGAAGACGATGTAGAGTCTTATAATGCTTGCAATATGTTCTTATGTAAGTTTTGCTGTACCGTTTTATACTTGAGTTTGCTTCAAACAACCTTGCTAGCCTAAGCCTTGTATTGAGAGGGAATACTTCTCGTGCATCCAAATCCTTGAGCCAAAAACTATGCCATTTGTGTCCACCATACCTACCCACTACATGGTATTTCTCTGCCATTCCAAAGTAAATTACTTGAGTGCTACCTTTAAAATTCTATTCTTTGTCTTTGCAATATATAGCTCATGGGAAAATAGCCTTACAAACTATTGTGGTGAAGAATATGTAGCTATGTATCTTATTTCTTATAAGTTGCTTGTTGAGCGGTAACCATGTTTCTGGGGACGCCACCAACTATTACACCTTTGTTGAATATCATGTGAGTTGCTATGCATGTTCGTCTTGTCTGAAGTAAGGGTGATTTATCATGATCAAATGGTTTGAGTATGCATATTGTTAGAGAAGAACATTGGGCCGCTAACTAAAGCCATGATCCATGGTGGAAGTTTTAGTTTCGACAACAATCCTCAATCTCTGATGAGAATATTATCTGTTGTTGAATGCTTATGCATTAAAGAGGAGTCCATTATCTATTGTCTATGTTGTCCCGGTATGGATGTCTAAGTTGAGAATAATCAAAAGCGAGAAATCCAATGCGAACTTTCTCCGTAGACCTTTGTACAGGCGGCATAGAGGTACCCCTTTGTGACACTTGGTTGAAACATATGTTATGCAATGATAATCCATGTAAATCCAAGCTAATTAGGACAAGGTGCGGGCACTATTGGTAATCTATGCATGAGGCTTGCAACTTATAGGATGTCTTATACATAACACATATGATTTATTACTACCGTTGACAAAATTGTTTCTATGTTTTCAAAATGAAAAGCTCTAGCACAAAAGCAGTAATCCATGCTTCCCTCTGCGAAGGGCCTTTCTTCTACTTTATTGTTGAGTCAGTTTACCTACTTCTTTCTATCTTAGAAGCAAACACTTGTATGAACTGTGTGCATTGATTCTTACATGTTTACCTATTGCACTTGTTATATTACTTTGTGTTGACAATTATCCATGAGATAAACATGTTGAAGTTGAAAGCAAATCGCTAAAACTTATATCTTCCTTTGTGTTGCTTCAAAACTTTCTACTAAGAATTTATTGATTTATGAGTTAACTCCTATGCAAGTCTTATTGATGCTTGTCTTGAAAGTACTATTCATGAAAAGTCTTTGCTATATGATTCAGTTGTTTAATCATTGTATTTACCATTGCCTCGAATCACTTCATTCATCTCATATGCTTTACAATAGTATTGATCAAGATTATGATAGCATGTCACTTTAGAAATTATCCTTGTTATCGTTTACCTACTCGAGGGCGAGTAGGAACTAAGCTTGGGGATGCTTGATACGTCTCAAACGTATCTATAATTTCTTATGTTCCATGCTACTTTTATGATGATACTCACATGTTTTATACACATTATATGTCATATTTATGCATTTTCCGGAACTAACCTATTGACGAGATGCCGAAGGGCCAGTTCCTGTTTTCTGCTGTTTTTGGTTTCAGAAATCTTACACAAGAAATATTCTCGGAATTGGACGAAATCAAGGTCCACGATCTTATAATTCCACGAAGCTTCCAGAATACCGAAGAGGGACCAAAGGGGAGGCCCAGGGCCACCACACAAGGTGGCGGCGCGGCCAAGAGGGGGGGCCGCGTCCCCCTGTTGTGTGGGACCCCCAGACCCCCTCCGACTCCGACTCTTCGCCTATTTAAGTCGTCCTGACCTAAAACTTCGAGACGAATAAGCCACGGTACGAGAAACCTTCCAGAGGCGCCGCCATCGCGAAGCCAAGATCCGGGGGACGAAGTCTCCGTTCCGGCACGCCGCCGGGACGGGGAAGTGCCACGAGAAGGCATCTCCATCGACACCACCGCCATCTTCATCGCCGCTGCTGTCTCCTATGATGAGGAGGGAGTAGTTCTCCCCCGAGGCTAAGGGCTGTACCGGTAGCTATGTGGTTAATCTCTCTCCCATGTACTTCAATACAATGATCTCGTGAGTTGCTTTGCATGATTGAGATCCATATGATGAGCTTTGTAATCTAGATGTCGTTATGCTATTCAAGTGGATTTTACTTATGTGATCTCCAGGAGACTCCTTGTCCCACGTGTGTAAAGGTGACGAGTGTGTGTACCGTGTGGGTCTCTTAGGCTATATTTCACCGAATACTTATTCACCGAGTTATGATTTGAGTTGGATGTCTCTATGAAATTGTGGTGTGTTAGTACCTCCTATGAATGCTCACGAGTGACAGCGTGAGGTGTTTATTAGTACTTGGGAATACATCTTTAAGGTTTGCCTACATGATGAATTAGTGTTCGTTATCTTGCCAGAGAGTAATTCAGAATAGCATAGTGAAGTGCTTATTTATATTCCTTTATGATTGCAATGTTGAGAGTGTCCACTAGTGAAAGTACGATCCCTAGGCCTTATTTCCAAATACTGCAATCATCGCTTATTTACTGTTTTACTGCATCTTTACTTCCTGCAATATTACTACCATCAACCGCACGCCAGACAAGTTATTTTCTACGGCGCCAGTTACTACTGCTCATATTCATTCATACCACTTGTATTTCACTATCTCTTCGCTGAACTAGTGCACCTATACATCTGACAAGTGTATTAGGTGTGTTGGGGACACAAGAGACTTCTTGTATCGTAATTGCAGGGTTGGTTGAGAGGGATATCTTTGTCCTCTACCTCCCTGAGTTCGATAAACCTTGGGTGATTCACTTAAGGGAAACTTGCTGCTATTCTACAAACCTCTGCTCTTGGAGGCCCAACACTGTCTACGGGAATAGAAGCGTGCGTAGACATCAGGCCTCCGGTGATGATCTCCCTCTCTGGCAGGGTGCCGAGAAGAGCTTCAGAACCCTCCCGAGCTAGGGTCGGCGATGGCGGCCGCGATGAAACTTTTCGTGGATGGAGGCTCGGGTATTTAGGTTTTTCCCGAATAGGTGAATAAATAGGCGGAAGGGCGAGGTCGGTGGGTGCCCGAGGGGGGTGGGCCACGCCAAGGGCTGGTGTGGCCGCCTCGTGGCTCGCCTCCGTCTCTCCTCTAGACTCCGTCTTCATTACAGTAAAATAGAAACTTCGGCTTTTATTTCGTCCAATTCCAAGAATATTTCGTGTACAACTTCTCTGAAATACAAAACAGCAGAAAACAGAAAACTGACACTGTGGAATCTTGTCAATAGGTTAGTTCCGGAAATGTATAAAAGTGCAACGAAGTGTAAACAAAACATATAGAAATTGGTGGAAAACAAGCATGGAACATAAAAAATTATAGATACGCTTGCAACGTATCAGAAGGTACGTTGGTCCGGGTTGCCTTAGAATGGAGGTCGAGCTTCAGTGGTGTCTTGCTTGGTTCGTGATGCGGCCCGGAAACCATGTTGAAAGGATCGTATGCCTCACCTAGAAGGGGTGATTAGGTGCTACCAAATTTTTATTTCTTTTTCAAATTGGGCTTGACACAAAGTCAAATTCTCTATATATGCAACTATGTGAATTTCCCTAGATGATAAGGTATACAACTAAGCAAGATATAGCTACACAAGATATAATAGTGCAATCAAGGATAGAGTTAATCGAGAGTGGAGCACGCGGAGACACATGGATGATTCCCATAATTCCTTCCTTTCGAGGGGAAGTACGTCTACGTTTGGAGGGGTGTGGTCGCCACAAAGGCCTAACCAAGGCCACGAAGGCCTCGCCTAGTTCTCCTGTGAGCAACGCCACAAAGGCCTAGCCCACTTGTCCACTAAGGGATTTCCTCAAGGCGGAAAACAGGGCCTTTACAGGGTTCTTGGGGCACACATCCACAACCGAATTGGAGGCTCCCAATAGCTGTAACACAACAACAACAACAACAACAACAACAACAACAACAACAACAACAACAACAACAAGAACAAATCAACCACAAACAACTAGGTTTCCAAATGGAACACTAGCAAAGGGGCCCTCAAGCAAATGAGGGAAAATGTAAATCACTTTGGTGAAGATGTAGATCGGGGTATTCTCCTTCGATTCTCCAAAGATCAAGAGTTTTGGATGGTTGACGAAGTAGATCAAGTGAATCTTGTGTTTTCTTGTGGCTCAGCAATGGTGGATGAACTTGTGAGAGAACGAGCAATCTGAGGTTGAGGAACGGGGGGGGGGGGGGGGGTATTTAAACCCCCACCAAATCTAGACGTTGCAGAATCTTGGGCTGGAATTTTCGGTGTGAGTTGGGGCCGGAATTTCTGCCCACCCCCCTGGAATTTTCGGCCGCTCGACAGAAATGTCCGGCCAAATTTTCGGGGGCTGTACTGAGAGCCCGGACCTCAGGTCCTTAGCAGAATTTTGGTGCCCGGAAATTCTCATTTCGGCCTGAATTTTTTTGATTTATTTATTTCTTCTTCCTTTTCAACAAATGATTCTTCCACATTAGTTCTTCTCAGTTCAAACAAACTTTGGATCATATCTGCACACTAACCCACATTAGATTATCACACATATTATCATCAAACACACAAAATCATAATTATGGAGTGATGTTTTTTCACATGTGCTCCTTCTCCTCGTCACTCATGGATGTATGTTGGGTAATGCGAGTCGTTTATCATCGAGTGTGTTTTTTGCCGTCCGACAATATATCGTGTTGTGGGTGTAGAGTGGCAGCCTTTTTTGCGTTATATCGTAGTGCGTGTGATGTTGTAGCTTTCTTAACGTTGTATCGACCGTCTTAGCCTTACTTCTACTATATGATTCTAAAAAAATCTTAAAAATGGGGAAATTGGAGTGGCAGGAAATTACGAGCATGCCCTTGGAGCTTCTGGAAGGCCATGACTAAAACAGCCACAACTACCCCCTTCCTTTCAAGGAGTTCGCTCTCACAAAAAGAAGGCATCGAGTCTTCCCCCTTCTCTCAATTCTCTACCAATCCATCAATCTAAAAAAAATCTCTAGCAATCAGCGATGGCGTGGGCGACGAGGTTCTTGTCGGCGGTGTGCTTCTTCGCGGCGGGCGTCCTCTTCGCCCCGGACGTCCTGCTCGGCGCCCGCTCCGGCTCCGGCGCCACCGCCGTCACGGCCGCCAAGGTGTCCCACCTCCTCTGCTTCGCCACCTCCTGGGGCGCCGCGCTCTGGGCTACCTTCATCGGCGGGATCATCATGTTCAAGTAATCACCTACTTCCCTCCACCTCTCCTCTCCAAACCCCAGCTTTTCCCTCCTCCACGCTTCTCATGATTCCCCAATTCAAGAACGAAACTTGATTGATTCGATCTTGCTGGATCTTTTCAAGGAACCTGCCGAGGCACCAGTTCGGGAACCTCCAGGGGAAGATGTTCCCGGCCTACTTCACGCTCATCTCCGCCTGCGCCGCCATCTCCGTCGCCGCCTTCGCCTACCTCCACCCGTGGAAGACCGCGTCCGCCGTCGAGCGCTACCAGCTCGGGTTCCTCATCTCCGCGCTCGGCTTCAACCTCTCCAACCTGCTGGTCTTCACCCCCATGACCATTGAGGTGAGCGCTCTTCCTCCTACTGGCAGAGACTAGCCGTTTTGGGGTGTGAAAGACAAACCGAGATTTATACAACTTGCAACAAACTAGAATTGGTAGTAGACTCAGAAAAACAATATTGATATTGGCCACATTGGTTGCAAAAAACATGCACGATGAGCCCCATATATGTATACCATGCTTCATATCGGAACTAACTAGACCAAAATATATACTAACTGCCCATAGCGGTCAGCCTTGAAAGAGTCGAAGGATCTTCCTCAACTGCATCTGTTCTTTGTCTTAGAAGTATGTGCGTAATTTTGTAGCTCCACTGTTGCTTTCTCACCCTAGGAAATCTCTTTTTGCTAAATTTCCTGCAACGGAAAACAAATGTTAGAATCCACCAACTGTAAACTTGAATAGATAACTAATGTTATTTACTGTTCCTGCTCGTGTATGCAATTGATCGCGTGAGCTGTAACTTGTACCAGAGATTACTAGTTTTTAATTGCATGCTCTGAAGTATGCATACTCAGCAACCCAGTAGAATCGTTTGCTAAATGCAATATGATATAAACTGAGCTGATAAGGAGCAAGTTGAGTTTGCAAGATTTTTCTTATATTGCGGATAGGCCATAAAATTTGCCAGTGGATTCTTGGCTATTGATGTACTGGATCTGCAAAATTTTATTTTTGTGTGCAATTTTGATTCTGTGGGTTGGTATACT
The DNA here is from genome assembly GCF_022539505.1 of Lolium rigidum. Classification (NCBI taxonomy): domain Eukaryota; kingdom Viridiplantae; phylum Streptophyta; class Magnoliopsida; order Poales; family Poaceae; genus Lolium; species Lolium rigidum. The sequence continues at coordinate 65,007,257 of NC_061512.1, read as the reverse complement.
GGATAATAACTGGTGAACAAGACACATGTCATATTATTGCTTTTGGTTATTTGCATTACTTCAACCAAATATTTGATCTAGGCGTGTAGCGTAATGCTAAATGCTAGTCTAAAGCTATAGTTTCATGCATTTTGTAATACGCAGCCTACTGATATACTCTTAACCCCAATTTTGCCACCTCATTATGCTTCCTGTGATATGGTACTTATTTTTAAAGCCAATTTTGATGCAAATATGCCTTGTATAATGTATGGCATAATGGCAGGATATAAAACTGTTCTTGAAATTGAATAGTCTAACATTGTGGTTGAACAGCTTTGTTCATTAAATGTTATAATAATGGTGCTGTTTTGGTACTTAATGTAGACCTGTGAGTGCACCAACCAAATGGCTGGAGTACTTTTGCAGTTGCATGCTATATATACTCAGTAGCAGTATAATCGTTTGTTGAATGTAACATCATGTAAGCTGAGCTGATAATGAGCACCTTTACTTTGCAAGATTTTCTTATAGATTGATAGACTAATGACATACTTAGGGCATAATTTTGGCCTAGGCTTAGTTTAGTGTTAGAAGGATGCAGTTTGGTTGCAAACCTTTATTTTGGGCAGTCTCTTGATTCTATGGGACGGCATATATCGGATAATGACTAGTCAACAAAACAGCTGTTATTTTATTGCTTTTGGTCATTTCACCAAAATTTAGTTGCAACTTAATGCCAAATGTTAGTCTAAATCTGGACTTCTCATGAAATCATGCTCTCTGTAAAATGCTGCTCATTGCTATAATCTAAGCCTGCTTTTCTATAATATATGATACTTACATTTGGTGCAAATATGCCATCTATAATGTATGATGTTATAACATGAAACTGATTTCTAAATTGGTTGTTTAACATTGATGTTGCATAGCTTCTTATATATATTTACCAATTGGAGCCCCCTTTTAAGTCTTCACATTAATTTTAGGAAGCTATCTAAAAATAACCTTCAGACCTGAATTCTGTGGTTGTGATCTGACATGGGATAGAGTTTTAATTAAATCCGGCATGTCTTAAGTTCCTGAAAGTTTACAAGTTATAAACAATGGTTCCATTTTCTCACATCATCATCTAGAGGTGCAACGTCATACCATATATGGTCCATATGTGAGACATGAAAAACAAAGTCATCTAACAACCATACAAGTTCTTATTACATCAACAATGGTGCAAAACAAGTTACTAATGCATACACGCTGAGCTCAGAAAAGGTATACAAATGCATACACAGATACACATGCATGACCTACCAATCATGAATTCTTCTACTCCCCTGAGTCAATTAAAAGGGATCGGGGGAGTAGATTTTTTCTGTTTTCTCGGCAACATATATGACTATATGTGTGTTTATGCTTAAGGAAGTTGTACATCGCTATAGGTACGTCCATACGTGACTCTTTTTCCTAAAAAGTTACTACCTGATGCAACAAATCATGTATACATACTGTACCAATCTGCATGGAAAATCAGGCAGGTATATCTGTAACATGCATTTTATGCGATTATTTTTTATTTCAAAATACAATAAAGTTATTTCAAAACATAGTTTCAAGTTCACATCCTGGATTAGTAACATTGGTAACCACAAAATTACTAACACGGCTCAAGCGACCATTAAATTCAGAGTTGCTAAAAAAATTTAAGCGTACAATTAATCCCTTGTTTTCATAAGTTATATCGGATGTACTGTACAGATAACAATATAGGTCACCTACAATTAAGAACGTCAAACAGTGGGGGAAAATCGTAACCGAGAAAGAGTCACTTGCTCATGTGTGGACACATAGACATCTCAATGCCACATGCTGACTCATGTTCCCTGTTTTAATGAATGGTTAATATATTAAGTTCATGCTGCAGTTGTCGGTAAGTTTACGGCTAATCTAATGATCAAAAGAGGTGTTATTTCATGTCAAATTGAGGTGTCTATGTGTGAAACCATCAAATATAGCAAGCCTATACGTATAAACGTGGGGTTATATTGAAGTCAGTGTGAATGGATGGAGGAGTTATATTGAAGTCATCGTGAATGGATGGACTATTTTGACGACGCTAGTTTTGGTAGATAAAGTAATGCATAAAGTTCAAAAAATAGAAAGATTATGTGCTTCTTAATAAGATCCACTGTATGTCCATGTCAAATTGGCCTTAAAACCAATACAATTGTCTACTCTATATATCTAGCTCATGAGAATGTGAGGGTTGATCACTATTTGTTAATTAAACAGTACTTTACGGGTGCAGTTTCGGTACTTATCATAGACCTGTGAGTGCACCAACTAAGTGGCTGCAATTCTTTGACTGCCCTGAAAAAAAGGGTGCCACTTCACAAACAACATAGTATTAGCTGGTCCAGTTGTATAGTTATTATGCTGTGATGAAAATTGTTTACTTCTTACCGAAACAAATGATTTACTTTTGTACTGAAACTAAAAAGAACTCCAAATTTCAATTAAGTGGTTTGAGTACTGGAATTTGAGAACACAACGATAAGAAGCCAAAAAAGTCGAGTCAGTTCCTTTTGTCCGACTCATGGACTAGTCGCACGGCTACTCGCAAAAAATGTCTTGACAAGGCAAGTACCAGCTCATAGACTTTTTGTCAGTCGTGATTAGTCGAGTGATGCATCTTACAATTGCAGTGTGGTTTCCTGACTTGCATGACTCTGTTGAGAGAGCAATGTCATATGTAGTAGCACTAAATTCTGTTTCAATCAGCAATTACTAGTACTTGGATAAAGTAGAAGGTGCTTATTTCCCTGCAAACTAAAGTAAATGAGGATATACTTGGATAAATTAGAAGGTGCTTATTTCCCTGCACTTTCCTGGTATATGCAGCTGCTTGAACTATTTGTATGCTTCTCATTGTAGATGATGAAGAAGAGGCACAAGATCGAGAGAGAACTAAGCATTGGTGACGAGGTCGGGTGGTCAAAGAATGTCAAGTCGGCAAAGAGCAACCCTACCCTCGCCGCGATGAACAAGAAGTTCGGGATGATCCACGGGCTCTCATCGCTGGCTAACATCATGTCGTTCGGCAGCCTGGCCATGCACTCATGGTACCTTGCCAGCAAGCTTGAGCTGTGATGTGTGCAAACACCCATGGCTTCACAGTGACCCCGTTAAATATCTGGTGGCTTAGTGATGTGCCTATGCTCAAATTAAAACAATGGATTCATGTCATGAGGTTGTGAGCATATATAATTATATGATGACTTGGCTTTGAATTGTTTTACTTGAAAGAAGCTGCAGAATCCATGTAATACTCTCCGATTTATTTCTCTGAAGGAGTTCAGAATCAGGGGGCTGGTCTGTGCTGTCTATGCTGTTCAGAAAGCAATGGCTGGTTTTCATTGCCTCGTATCACTTGGATTTACTCCTAGTTCCCCGTTTAGCTAAAAGAGGGATTTGTCTTTCTTACAGCCGAACAATTAATAATTCATGGAGAATTCGTATTTCTGGGAACAATGGGAGACTGGAGCTGAAGATGAGTGACCGACCATTGCAGTCATCGAGTAATAGTACTTTGGGCCATTTATTCACCTGAAGTTCGCACATTATTGTTGTATGTTAATTCAAATTATTGTTTGTTCTAGGACTTAATTCTAGGACTACAATTAGGAGTTTACTCCATGTACTAGCATTATTGTTTGTTTAGCTTAAGCTCCTAGTCCCACCTTTCACTGCCTCAAACACTCAATTCTCTGAGTTGGGGACATGAAGACCTTGAGAGAGAACCATAATTTTGCAATGTTGGTAGGCTGTTACTATGTTACACTACACCAACCCCGAATGTAGTGCGCCTCATTGCTTAGTTGTTCAGTAGGAGTAAACAAGATGTATCTAAGGAGAAAACTAAGCACATTAATCCTAGTATGTAGTTTGAGCTTTTAAAAGCAGACGTCTAGCGTAGTATGTGTTGTTATCCATGCCTAAGCCATCTTTCAATTATAGATCTTAACTTCCTTCAACCTTTTTGTGTGGCATAATTACTTTTCCTAGCATTCAGCATATTATGTGTTTCATACATCGTTATTTTGAACATTAGTCATATGCCAAATATTTTAGTTTCAGTTCAAAATCCATGTAGTCTGTCTGGAGGAGCGGGTCCTTAATTCCTTATTTTGTTCTTGTGTTCTACTTCTCTGAATCCCGATTGAACTGTGGTTTTTCTTCCATTTGATTTGATCTTGAGAAGACAATTGATGTTCTTCCATCTGATCCTGAGTCTGTTTATTGTTGACCCCAGCTTAACCGTTCATTTTGGATGTTGACTGCTACGAGTGTTGAACTTTAAGAAGTTTTTTTTTCTTCGATAAAGAACGCTTTATTACTTAAAGTTTAAGCATTACACCCGACCTCTTAAACTCCAAGAAGTGAATCGTTTTGTCCATTAACTTGTATGGGAATCACCAGTAACTGAGTAGGAAGGCTTTACATATCATCAATGTCTTTTGCACTTGCATAAGATGCAGTGGCTTATTGGGTTATTTTGTGCCCGCAGTGGGCCACTCTATCTAAAAATATCTTCCCTGAAGAAGCAACATCGAGATCGAGAACTATCGAAAGCATAACCTCATGAAGATAGTTTACTGGATCATAATGGATGTTGGCACATCTGATCAAGATGGTGATGCTCAATTTAGACATCAATGGGAACAAAAGAGAGAACCCATACCTCAAATGAATAGTGGACAAGCACCGGCAGCAGTACAGTTGGAGACGAGTTAGCATGACCATCTACAGGTTCCAAATTGTATGGTCGTGCAGATATGGCCATCTTTTTCAGTATGATTCGAGCTGATGATACCAATCTGAACTGTGGAGAACATGGCAGGTATATGGTTGTATTCAGAAACCGAACTCTAGCGCTGGTGTAAAATCTCAATGAGTACTAGGTACTTGCTTGCAATGTCCTTGTGTGCCTACTTGGTTATGTGGTGTTTGCTAATTGGTGGGCTCTGGAGTTGAACTGATTGATTGCCTAGCATAGAATAACATTGCTGCCCATTCGTTTATGTTTTCCTTGAATTACCCCTAAGTTTAATGGCACATTGCTTTTTTACTGTACACTTATAACACATGAATTTATAATTAATGTCCATTATTGGCGTATCATAATGGTATTCTTATCCAAGTTATCACTCGATGGCTTGCTATTTATTTTTTTGAGCAAGAACTGTAAGTCTTGCGCCCCATAACATTTTATTGATCAAATCACCACAAAACAAAAAAAAAAATTACAGGGAAAAAAGAAGAAACTAAGAAAATTAAACAAGAGACTCAATCCAAAGCTTGAAACTATCAACATGCTTATCCTTCACCCTATGCACATGCATATAGGCCTCATGAATGAATCTTCTCTTCCAACCCCTGAAAGATGGCATGATTCCTTGGAAAATTGCTTCATATCTCTATTTCCAAATGTGCCATGCAGCAAGGAAAACCACCTCAGTGAAAATAGGCTTGAGGAACTTCTTCTTAGCAAGGTCATGCTTCATTTCTCTGTTTCCAAATGGCTTGCTATTTATTGCTAGCCTCAGAGCTAACGAATAAAACCATTGGGTTCAGTCTCTTGTTTATAGTGTATTTTTTCACTAGTAAGTAATGACAAAGATTAGATTAGTGAAGAACTTACACAGCAGCTCCGCCCCTAGATGCTTGCTAATGCTAATTCATAACCATGCACTATTACTTCGAGTGTAGTATTTCCGAAGTATTGGGAGTGATGTTTTGACTATTAGGTGCATATGCTTCCTTTATTTCTCTTCAAAAAAATCTAAGTATGTTATACATAAACATAGTGGCTTCACTGCATTGCACATAATTTCCACTTCAGTCAGATCATCTATTTGTTTATACAGTAAAATATTTTTGATAAATCAGTAGCAAAAAGTAACAAATATCAGCAGAAGAAGAAAAATGTGAATGTGATGCACGATCTGTCACTCTCGTCACATTCTTTTGTTTACCAACTGAAGAAACTGAAAAGTGAAAACAGAAAGGCCGATGTCTATTGAGTTTGCACACATAGTTGGGAGTCTATAAACAAAGAGATTTCAATTATTTCTTTTGTTTCTCGATTTTCAATCATTTTTTCTTTTTTGATTTGTGAATCAAACTGTTGTTTGCAGAATTACGGATACATCTTGTCTGTAAAAAATTCCCGACTTTCTTGAGAATGTAAGGGCGCATTTGGTAGGTCGCGGGTCCTTTGGCCCGTATATAGGGAGACGAAAATTAGTTGATTGGTTGCCCTGGCTCCCCCCGAATTGTGCCCCCCATGGTTCTTAAAGCTCCTCCGGGCCAAGCCCGGAAGGAATAGCCGAATCGGTCGTCTTCAGCGAGCCACCCTCGTCTCGCGAAAAATCAAGAACACAACATTCCCATGGAGCCACCGGTAGGGATGGCGCGAGCTTGCGCGAAACGACGAAACAACATTAGTACAAACTCGGTCCCCGCCCGCAAAATTTCGTCACCGTATTTAGTGGTGGCACACTCGCCGGGAAATCCAAATCCCCCGTTTCCCCCCCTCTTCGAGCTCCTCCACCCTTCAAAATCTACCGACATGGCGGGAAGATTCCTCATTAGGTAGGTCTGCGAGGTTGGTGGCCGCGGCGTTGGTTGTGGCGGCCATGACCGACCATAGCTTCCCGGCTCCTTCTTGTGCCCCGGATCCTCTAGTGATCTGTGTTAGATGGGGGTAGATATGATGGCTTTGATTGCATGTCGTCTCTTCTCCCTCGAGCACGGCGCCACTAGTCCTGCTAGGTTCTCCATCGAGCACTATGACACTGGTCCTGCTAGGTTCTCCGCGAGAGTCTCCTTCCCCGTCCTCCGTGCTACATGTTGTTCCTCTCACTGTAAGAAAACTCTGCTCTTTCATGTTCTAGCTAAGATTTGTATGATTGTGGTAGAGATTGTTCTTTAGTGTACAATGCTTAACAATGTTCTTCATAAACTATTGTAGGCGATCAATCCTGTTAGCTCCCCTGATCTTTCAACTCCCTCTCTCAAAAAAAAATGGTATGTCCTCTAATGAGTTTTCCTCTATGTTCATGATGAACCACTGTATGCACACAAACCTTCAATGGTCTGGCATTCATCTCTGTCTGAGTTTGTCCTTAACTGGTTGGTTGAGCTCGTGAATAGCAGGATATGCTTTACCCATGTCTTCAAAGAGGCCCACATGAAGAAGGTTGTCAATGATGTTCTTGACCAGGGATGGATCCAGGAATAAAGTATAGGGGCAATCTTAGTATGAGGGGGGCAGAACTAGCTAAAATCACACAAATAAGGAGCTTTTTTTTTTTGAAAATAAGGAGCTGTCATGGCTTGTGTTCAAAGGAAAATCATGAGCATAGGGCCTCGCTCGTCCCCCCTTGTCTCCGTCCCTGTTCTTGACTTTAATGGGATCACAGTGAGTACTCTTTAACTATACAACCACACCATGAAGTGGAGGAACAGATGGAGCCTCATAAGAAGGCTAAAACGGAAGGCAAGCTGAAATGAGCGATGACGACACTTGCTTCATGGTTGATGATGATGAGCAGCTGAGGCAGCACCTGCAGCTGCAACATGTAATAGTGTGATCATGTTTTCCATTGAGTTTGTTCACATGTACATGTTCATTTGCACTAACAATTTGTCCTTCTCAACCGCAGTGCTACCCGAGGCAAATTGAGTTCGTGAACAAGCCGATAATCAACTATGGTAAGACGAAGATAATCTCCACGCCCAGATTTGTTAGCAAGTACCAACTCTGCGAATCACAATTGCTGATTAGGGAACTCAACTTCATCGCTGACAAATTTTAGTGTGCAAAATATCGTGGGCTGCAACCATGGGAGAGGAGGGCATGGCATAAGACCTGGCTGCGCAAGCAATTTGCATAGTGCTGCTGCTGCTTTGCTGTTCCTCATCCAGTCGATGATGGTCATGATCTGGTGAAGAGATCATGTATATTTTAGGAGAGATCATGTATATTTTAGGAGGTGGTCTCATATCCCTCTATTGGCTAGAACTTGATTGAACTTGATCCTTGCTTTGTAATCTGATAAACTTATTCGAGGTGGTATATACTAACCCATCGTATGTTGAACTACTTCTACATCACGAGCTATAGTTGCTTTACTCATGATTCATTATCCATTAGGGTAACTATGTTTTGTATTACCATCCCTTTTGATGAACTGAATGTTGCAATGTGCTTATTCAGCAATGCCGGGTAACCTCACTACTCCAGTAAAAGAGGTTACCATAACAACCTCATGTATGCAACCAAATAAGAGCTTCTTGGCGCCAGCATAGATGAAAGGCCTCTGTTCAGTCTACCAAACAAAGGGGCATAGTTCCCTCTCTGATGCAGAAAATATGTTCCCAAGCAACCAAACAATGAGCTAAAACTAGCCTGAAACTCCCATGCCAGAGCCTGGTCCAGGCAGGGAAGCCTCTGCAACCAAACTCGCCCGGACTCACTCTGCCATAGCTCGTGTCTAACTTCTTCAATTGTGGAGTTTAAGCTGCTCGTCCACACAAAAAGAAAATAATTAATTTAGATACTTTTATTTTAAACTACAACAATCGTCGCATGCTAGCCCCGTTTGAGTTCCTATTTTGTCCCCATAAATTATTCAATACAAAACGAATGTTGCATTCTTTCAGAAAGACGAGGGAATCATGCGATTTTGGTAAAGCAACAGGATTGATACTACAGATCAGGTTGGAGCGTCTTTCAAAGTTCCAATCATGCTTCCTCAGTTATAATTAAGAACGACCAAGCGATCAGTTTAAATCTTTAGTTTTACTCATCTCATATGGGCAAGAGATTGACGTGCATCTTAAAGATTGACTTTGAGAAGGCCTATGATAAGGTTAAGTGCTCTTTTTTGTAACAAACTCTCAGAATGAAAGGCTTCTCTGATGAGTGGCGTGCGTTAATCAATAGTTTTATCTCGGGTGGAAGTGTTGCCATTAAAGTCAATGATGATGTGGGAAAATATTTCCAGACTAAGAAAGGACTTAGACAGGGAGATCCATTATCGCCAGTGCTATTTAATATAGTGGCTGATATGCTCGCTGTCTTGATTGAACGTGCAAAGTCTGAGGGCCAAATTGAAGGGGTTATTCCTCATCTAGTTGATGGAGGCCTATCCATTCTTCAATACGCCAACGATACAATACTTTTTATGGATCACGACATGGACAAGGCTCGGAACGTAAAGTTAATTCTTTCCGCGTTTGAGCTCTTGTCGGGTCTGAAAATTAATTTCCATAAAAGTGAACTGTTCTATTTTGGCGAAGCCCAAGATCATGTTGCAGAATATGCTGAACTGTTTGGCTATGGCCAAGGCCAATTTCCAATTAGGTACTTGGGAATTCCGATTCATTATCGGAGGCTTACCAATGCTGAGTGAAAATTGGTTGAGGAAAGGCTTCAAATTAGGCTAAGTAGTTGGAAAGGTAAATTGCTGTCCTTGGGTGGAAGATTAGTTCTCATAAATGCGGTACTGAGTAATATGGTACTCTATATGATATCTTTCTTCCAACTTCCCAGAGGAGTCTTAAAACGGTTGAATTATTTCCGATCAAGATTCTTCTGGAAAGGGGATTGCGAGAAGCGTAAATATCGGCTGGCTGAATGGTGTGTGCTGTGTCGGCCCAAAGATCATGGAGGACTTGGTATTCAAGATCTCCAGGTCAAGAATAGGGCACTTCTCGGTAAATGGTTGTGTAAGCTACTTACCGAAGAGGGCATATGGCAAACACTCCTTAGGAGGAAGTATATTGGCTCAAAGGCTTTATCTCAGGTTATTTGGAGACCAGGAGATTCGCATTTTTGGGCTGGTCTTATGGAAACAAAGAAGTTTTTCTTTCCATATGGTTCTTTCTCTATAAAGGATGGATCGGAAATTCGTTTACGGGAGGATAAATGGTTGGGTAATACCACACTCCGAGAACAATATCCGGCTTTGTACAATATTGTGCGCCACAAAGGCGATACTATCGCCAAGGTGTTGGAAAATTTCCCACCAAATGTGGAGTTCAGAAGAAGTCTCATCGGTCCCAGACAAGCCTCTTGGCAGGATTTATTACAGCGTCTTGAGTTAGTTCAATTGACGCAGGGACCGGATGTATTTCGCTGGAATCTTACCGGGAATGGTTCATTCTCAGTGGCTTCCATGTACAATGCTCTAATTCAGCCTAATATCCCGGTCGATAATAACTCGAAGATTTGGAAGATGAAGATACCACTGAGAACAAAAATCTTTGCCTGGTATCTTCGTCGAGGGTTATTCTTACGAAAGATAATCTTGCCAAACGCAAGCGGCATGGAAGTAAAAAGTGTGTCTTCGTCATCGGGACGAGACTATTAAACACTTATTTTTTTCAATGTCGGTTTGCTAGGTCTATATGGTCAGCCGTCCAAATCGGGTCTACCTTATACCCACCACGTAGTGTTGCCAATTTATTTGGCAAGCGGCTCAATGGTGTGGATGTTAGGTTTAAACGTCTTATTAGGATGAGAGCGATTGCAATTATTTGGTCGCTGTGGCTATGTAGAAATGACAAGATTTTCAATAATATTTCTTCTTGCTTTTTGCAGGTCATCTACCGGTGCACAGCTTTGCTTCGTTCATGGATACCATTGCAGCGTGTGGAGCACCGAGACCTATTTACGGAGGTGTCTTCACGGTTGGAGGATACGGCGAGGGATATTTTCTCCCAACATGGGTGGCAGCGTGACCTTCGGCTAGACCCTCCTAGCTAGTTGTTGTTACCGTTTTTTGGACTATGTTTTCATCTTTGAACCCTTTTGTGTGGTTTTGTAACGGATTCGTGTGCGGCTGTGTGCATCTTAGTTATGCAGAGGCCGGGTCTATTGCGCAAGTAATAAAGAGCCCATTTTCGAAAAAAAGCTAGCTTTCTTCGTAAATTATATCTTGTGTATCCAGTATTTAGCAATTCTATATGTTCCTCAAGCAGTACAGCAATTTTTTACCAGTGCCCAGCAAATTTTTACCAGTGCCCATCAGCAGCATAAAGAAACGGTTTTACTGCTTCTCAGGTGATTTCACAATAATTCAATCCAAATATTGAGATTTGTGCAAGTTTAAAAGGATGAGAAGATTTTCACCAGACGGCCATAAATGTCGACTGGTTCTAAAATGAGTGAGAAACTAGTCACTCCCAAAAAAAAATCGGATATATTTTCTAGTTGTTATGCAAGGTACTACAGGTCTACAGTTATCGGAAAGAAATAAGCGGTGTGCAGACAATTAACATACTTTGTTTTATATAATCACATGCTTGTATTTGAGCTCAGTCAATTCTTGGCTCCTCCTTTATGCATTTAAGAGCATCATCTTTCTTCAAAGGTCCCTTAAGATTCTAGGGAGCGCTGTGAAGGAGATATGCCCTAGAGGCAATAATAAAGTGGTTATTATTTATATCTTTATGTTTATGATAAATGTTTATATATCATGCTATAATTGTATTAACCGAAACATTAGTACATGTGTGATATGTAGACAAACAAGAAGTCCCTAGTATGCCTCTTAAACTAGCTTGTTGATTAATGGATGATTAGTTTCATAATCATGAACATTGGATGTTATTAATAACAAGGTTATGTCATTGTATGAATGATATAATGGACACACCCAATTAAGCGTAGCATAAGATCTCGTCATTAAGTTATTTGCTATAAGCTTTCGATACATAGTTACCTAGTCCTTATGACCATGAGATCATGTAAATCACTTATACCGGAAAGGTACTTTGATTACACCAAACACCACTGCGTAAATGGGTGGCTATAAAGGTGGGATTAAGTATCCGGAAAGTATGAGTTGAGGCATATGGATCAACAGTGGGATTTGTCCATCCCGATGACGGATAGATATACTCTGGGCCCTCTCGGTGGAATGTCGTCTAATGTCTTGCAAGCATATGAATAAGTTCATAAGAGACCACATACCACGGTACGAGTAAAGAGTACTTGTCGAGGAGACGAGGTTGAACAAGGTATAGAGTGATACCGAAGATCAAACCTCGGACAAGTAAAATATCGCGAGACAAAGGGAATTGGTATTGTATGTGAATGGTTCATTCGATCACTAAAGTCATCGTTGAATATGTGGGAGCCATTATGGATCTCCAGATCCCGCTATTAGTTATTGGTCGGAGTGAGTACTCAACCATGTCCGCATAGTTCACGAACCGTAGGGTGACACACTTAAAGTTGGATGTTGAAATGGTAGTACTTGAATATGGAATGGAGTTCGAATATTTGTTCGGAGTCCCGGATGAGATCCCGGACATCACGAGGAGTTCCGGAATGGTCCGGAGAATAAGATTCATATATAGGATGTCATTTTATGTGAATTAAAATGTCGCGGAAGGTTCTATGGAAGGTTCTAGAAGGTTCTAGAAAAGTCCGGAAGAAACCACCAAGGAAGGTGGAGTCCACATGGGACTCCACCTCCATGGCCGACCAACCCTAGTGGGGGAGGAGTCCCAAGTGGACTCCCCTTAGGGGGCCGGCCAACCCCCCATATGGGAGGTGGAACTCCCACCTTTGGTGGGAGTCCTAGCTTGGCTAGGTTTCCCTCTCCTATGGAAGGTTTTTGGTTCGGGTCTTATTCGAAGACTTGGACACCAACTCTTGGGAATCCACCTATATAATGAGGGGCCAAGGGAGGGGGCCGGCCACCCCAAGACCACAACCTGGCCGCCCCCCTGAGTGGCCGGCCACCCCTCCCAAACCCTAGCCGCCCCCTCTCCTCCATAGCTCCCGCGTGCTTTAGCGAAGCTCCGCCGGAGTTCTCCACCGCCACCGACACCACGCCGTCGTGCCGTCGGATTCAAGAGGAGCTACTACTTCCGCTGCCCGCTGGAACGGGAGGTGGACGTCGTCTTCATCAACAACCGAACGTGTGACCGAGTACGGAGGTGCTGCCCGTTCGTGGCGCCGGAACCGATCGTGATCAAGATCTTCTACGCGCTTTTGCAAGCGGCAAGTGAACGTCTACCGCAGCAACAAGAGCCTCATCTTGTAGGCTTTGGAATCTCTTCAAGGGTGAGACTCGATACCCCCTCGTTGCTACCGTCTTCTAGATTGCATCTTGGCTTGGATTGCGTGTTCGCGGTAGGAAAATTTTTGTTTTCTATGCAACGTTATCCTACAGTGGTATCGAGCCGTGTCTATGCATAGATGGTTGCACGAGTAGAACACAATGGTTTTGTGGGCGTTGATGCTCTTGTTATCTTTAGTTGAGTACTTTGCATCTTTATGGCATAGTGGGATGAAGCGGCTCGGACTAACTTTACATGACCGCGTTCATGAGACTTGTTCCTCGTTCGACATGCAACTTGTATTGCATAAGAGGCTTTGCGGGTGTCTATCTCTCCTACTATAGTAAAGATTCAATTTACTCTTCTATTGACAACATTAGTATCAACATTGTGGTTCATGTTCGTAGGTAGATTAGATCTATATCGAAAACCCTAAACCACGTAAAATATGCAAACCAAATTAGAGAGCGTCTAACTTGTTTTTGCAGGGTTTGGTGATGTGATATGGCCATAATATGATGATGAATATGTATGAGATGATCATTATTGTATTGTGGCAACCGGCAGGAGCCTTATGGTTGTCTTAAATTTCATGTTGAGTAGTATTTCAAAGTAGTTGTAATAGTTGCTACATGGAGGACAATCATGGAGACGGCGCCATTGACCTTGACGCTACGCCAACGATGATGGAGATCATGCCCGAAGATGATGGAGATCATGTCCGTGCTTTGGAGATGAAGATCAAAGGCGCAAAGACAAAAGGGCCATATCATATCACATATGAACTACATGTGATGTTAATCCTTTTATGCATCTTATTTTGCTTAGATCGCGACGGTAGCATTATAAGATGATCCCTCACTAAAATCTCAAGATAATAAAGTGTTCATCCTTAGTAGCACCGTTATCAAGTCTTGTCGTTTCGAAGCATCTCGTGATGATCGGGTGTGATAGATTCAATAAGTACATACAACGGGTGCAAGATAGTTTTGCACATGCGGATACTAAGGTGGCCTTGACGAGCCTAGCATGTACAGACATGGTCTCGGAACACATGATACCGAAAGGTAGAGCATGAATCATATGATTGATATGATGAACACTTTGAGTGTTCGCCATTGAAATCACACCTTTTCTCGTGATGATCGGGTTTAGGTGCGGTAGATTTGGTTCGTGTGATCACTAAGACAATGCGAGGGATATTGTTTTGAGTGGGAGTTCACCTAGATTTTTAATTATGTTGAATTAAAATTTGAACTCAATTTGTCATAAACTTAGTCTAAACTATTGCAAATATATGTTGTAGAGATGGCGTCCCCAATCAATTTTAACCAGTTCCTAGAGAAAGAAAAGCTTAAGAGCAACGGTAGCAACTTCACCGATCGGTTCCGTCATGTGAGGATCTTCCTCTCCGGCGGAAATCCGCAATATGTGCTTGATGCACCGCTAGGTGACCCTCCCTGCAGAAACCGAAACCGATGAAGTAAAAGCTGTTTACGAGACTCGGAAAACTCGGTACTCTCAAGTTCAGTGTGCCATCCTGTGCAGTCTGGAATCCGATCTTCAAAAACGTTTTGAGCATCACGATCCTCATGAGTTGATGAATGAGCTGAAAGCTATATTTGAGACTCATGCGGCCGTGGAATGCTATGAAGCATCGAAACATTTCTTCAGCTGTATGATGGAAGAAGGCAGCTCCATTAGTGAGCACATGCTCGCCATGACCGGGCATGCGAAGAAACTCAGTGACTTGGGAATAGTGATTCCTAACGGATCGGGGATTAATCGTGTCCTTCAATCACTCGCCACCTAGTTACAAGAACTTTGTGATGAACTACAATATGCGTAACATGAACAAGGAGTTACTCGAACTTTTTGGCATGCTAAAAGCTGCCGAGATTGAGATCAAGAAAGAGCACCAAGTGTTGATGGTCAACAAGACCACCGAGCTTCAAGAAATAGGGCAAGTCTAAGGGAAAATTCAAGAAGGGTGGCAAGAAAGCTGCCACACCTCCTATGAAACCTAAGAACGGCCCTAAGCCTCGATGCTCGAGTACTATTACTCGCAAGGAGAAGGGACACTGGAAGCGTAATTGCTCCAAGTATCTCGGCTGATCCGAAGAGCGGCCTTGTCAAGAAGAAGAAAGAAGGTATATCCGATATACATGTTATAGATGTTCATTTTACTCGGTTCTCGTTCTAGTACTGGGTATTTGATACTGGTTCGGTTGCTCATATTTGTAACTCGAAACAGGAACTAAAGAATAAACGACAACTCGCTGAAAGATGAAGTGACGATGCGCGTTGGAAACGGATCCAAGGTCAATGTGATCGCAGTCGGCACACTTCCTCTACATCCACCTTCGGGATTAGTTTTAAGCCTAAATAATTGTTATTATGTACCTGCGTTGAGCATGAACATTATATCTGGATCTTGTTTAATGCAAGACGGTTATTCATTCAAGTCCGAGAATAATGGTTGTTCTATTTTTATGAATAATATCTTTTATGGTCGAGCACTCGAAAAGAATGGCTTATTTCTATTAGATCTCGATAGTAGTGATACGCATATACATAACATTGATGCTAAACGAATTAAATTGAATGATAATTCTACTTATATGTGGCACTCGTCGTCTTGGTCATATTGGAGTGAAACGCATGAAGAAACTCCATACTCGATGGATTACTTGAATCACTTGATTTTGAGTCACTTGATAGATGCGAAGCATGTCTAATGGGAAAAATGACTAAGACTCCATTTTCCGGTATGATGGAGCGAGCTACGACTTATTGGAAATCATACATACCGATGTGTGCGGACCAATGAGCGTAGCATCGCGCGGTGGTTATCGTTATGTTCTAACCTTCACGAGATGATCCGAGTAGATATGGGTATATCTATTTCATGAAACATAAATCCGAAACTTTTGAAAAGTTTAAGGAATTCCAAAGTGAAGTAGAAAATCAACGTAACAAGAAGATTAAATTTCTACGATCCGATCGCGGAGGTGAATATCTGAGTTATGAGTTTGGCATGCATTTAAAGAAATGCGGAATACTTTCACAATTGACACCGCCGGGAACACCACAACGAAACGGTGTGTCCGAACGTCGTAATCGAACTCTCTTAGATATGGTTCGTTCTATGATGTCTCTTACTGATTTGCCGTTATCATTTTGGAGTTATGCATTAGAGACAGACCGCATTCACTTTAAATAGAGCACCATCAAAATCCGTAGAAACGACACCGTATGAATTATGGTTTAATAAGAAACCTAAGCTGTCGTTCCTTAAAGTTTGGGGTTGCGAAGCCTATGTAAAAAAGTTACAACCGGACAAGCTAGAACCCAAAGCGGAGAAATGCGTCTTCATAGGATACCCTAAAGAAACTATAGGGTACACTTTCTATCACAGATCCGAAGGCAAAATCTTTGTTGCTAAGAACGGAACCTTTCTTGAGAAAGAATTTCTCACTAAAGAAGTGATCTGGAAGAAAAGTAGAACTCGATGAGATTAATGAATCTATACTCGTTGATCGAGTAGCGCAATGATCGGAAGTTGTACCTGTACCGCCTACACCGGCAACGAGAGGAAGCTAATGATAATGATCATGAAACTTCAAACGAGGAAACTACCGAACCTCGCAGATCGACAAGGGAACGTGCCACTCCCGATTGGTATGATCTTTGTCTAAATGTCATGATTGTGGATAACAATGATGAGGACCCTGCGACGTATGAAGAAGCGATGATGAGCCCGGATTCCAACAAATGGCAAGAAGCCATGAAATCCGAAATGGGATCCATGTATGATAACAAAGTATGGACTTTGGTAGACTTACCCGATAGCCGAAAGGCTGTCGAGAATAAATGGATCTTCAAGAGAAAAACAGATGCCGATGGTAATATTACTGTCTATAAAGCTCGACTTGTCGCAAAGGGTTTCCGACAAATTCAAGGAGTTGACTACGATGAGACTTTCTCACCGTAGCGAAGCTAAAATCTGTGAGGATTTTGTTAGCAATAGCTGCATTTTTCGATTATGAGATTTGGCGGATGGATGTCAAAACGGCGTTCCTTAATGGAGACATTGAGGAAGAGTTGTATATGGTACAACCCAAAGGTTTTGTCGATCCTAAAAATGTCGACAAAGTATGCAAACTTCGGCGTTCAATCTATGGACTCGAAGCAAGCATCAAGAAGTTGGAACCGACGCTTTGATAAGGTAATCAAAGACTTCGGGTTTATACAGTGTCATGGAGAAGCCTGTATTTACAAGAAAGTGAGTGGGAGCTCTGTAGAATTCCTAATATTATATGTAGATGACATATTATTGATTGGGAATGATATAGAACTATTAAGTAGTGTAAAAGGTTATTTGAATAACAGTTTTTCAATGAAAGACCTTGGTGAAGCATCGTATATATTAGGCATCAAGATTTATAGAGATAGATCAAGACGCCTAATAGGGCTATCACAGAGTACATACCTGGACAAGATTCTAAAGAAGTTTAGAATGGACGAAAGTAAGAAAGGGTTTTTACCTATGTTACTGAGCAAGGTCTTGAGTAAGACTCAAGGACCGGCTACGGCAGAAGAAAGAGAAAGGATGAGTCAGATCCCCTATGCTTCGGCAGTAGGCTCTATTATGTATGCCATGTTATGTACAAGACCGGATATAGCACATGCTGTTAGTTTGACTAGCAGATATCAAAGTGATCCAGGAATAGAGCACTGGACAACGGTAAAAAATATCCTGAAATACTTGAAAAGAACTAAGGATATGTTTCTTTGTTATGGAGGTGACCAAGAGCTCGTTGTAACAAGTTACACCGATGCAAGTTGGAACACTGATCCTGATGACTCTAAGTCACAGTCTGGGTACGTGTTTATATTGAATGGTGCTTGCAATGAAGCTGGGCAAGCTCGAAGCGGTGCACGGTGGCGAAGTCTTCAACGGAATCGGAGTACATAGCGGCTCGGAGGCTTCATCAGAAGCGGTATGGATGAAGAGGTTCATTGTAGAGCTCGGTGTGGTTTCTAGTGCATTGGACCCATTAATCATTTACTGTGATAACATGGGTGCCATCGCCAATGCACAAGAGCCAAGATCACACAAGAGGTTGAAGCATATCAAGCTGCGTTACCACTCGATTCGCGAGTACATCGAAGATGGAGAAGTAAAGATTTGCAAAGTACACACGCGATCCGAATGTAGCGGATCCGTTGACTAAAGCTCTCCCTAGGGCAAAGCATGACCAACACCGAGAATGCCATGGGTGTTAGGTATATTACAATGTAATCTAGATTATTGACTCTAGTGCAAGTGGGAGGTCGAAGGAGATATGCCCTAGAGGCAATAATAAAGTGGTTATTATTTATATCTTTATGTTTATGATAAATGTTTATATATCATGCTATAATTGTATTAACCGAAACATTAGTACATGTGTGATATGTATACAAACAAGAAGTCCCTAGTATGCCTCTTAAACTAGCTTGTTGATTAATGGATGATTAGTTTCATAATCATGAACATTGGATGTTATTAATAACAAGGTTATGTCATTGTATGAATGATATAATGGACACACCCAATTAAGCGTAGCATAAGATCTCGTCATTAAGTTATTTGCTATAAGCTTTCGATACATAGTTACCTAGTCCTTATGACCATGAGATCATGTAAATCACTTATACCGGAAAGGTACTTTGATTACACCAAACACCACTGCGTAAATGGGTGGCTATAAAGGTGGGATTAAGTATCCGGAAAGTATGAGTTGAGGCATATGGATCAACGAGTGGGATTTGTCCATCCCGATGACGGATAGATATACTCCGGGCCCTCTCGGTGGAATGTCGTCTAATGTCTTGCAAGCATATGAATAAGTTCATAAGAGACCACATACCACGGTACGAGGAAAGAGTACTTGTCGGGAGACGAGGTTGAACAAGGTATAGAGTGATACCGAAGATCAAACCTCGGACAAGTAAAATATCGCGAGACAAAGGGAATTGGTATTGTATGTGAATGGTTCATTCGATCACTAAAGTCATCGTTGAATATGTGGGAGCCATTATGGATCTCCCAGATCCCGCTATTAGTTATTGGTCGGAGTGAGTACTCAACCATGTCCGCATAGTTCACGAACCGTAGGGTGACACACTTAAAGTTGGATGTTGAAATGGTAGTACTTGAATATGGAATGGAGTTCGAATATTTGTTCGGAGTCCCGGATGAGATCCCGGACATCACGAGGAGGTCCGGAATGGTCAGGAGAATAAGATTCATATATAGGATGTCATTTTATGTGAATTAAAATGTCGCGGAAGGTTCTATGGAAGGTTCTAGAAGGTTCTAGAAAAGTCCGGAAGAAACCACCAAGGAAGGTGGAGTCCACATGGGACTCCACCTCCATGGCCGGCCAACCCTAGTGGGGGAGGAGTCCCAAGTGGACTCCCCCTTAGGGGCCGACCAACCCCATATGGGAGGTGGAACTCCCACCTTTGGTGGGAGTCCTAGCTTGGCTAGGTTTCCCTCTCCTATGGAAGGTTTTTGGTTCGGGTCTTATTCGAAGACTTGGACACCAACTCTTGGGAATCCACCTATATAATGAGGGGCCAAGGGAGGGGGTCGGCCACCCCAAGACCACAACCTGGCCGCCCCCCTTGAGTGGCCGGCCACCCCTCCCAAACCCTAGCCGCCCCCTCTCCTCCATAGCTCCCGCGTGCTTTAGCGAAGCTCCGCCGGAGTTCTCCACCGCCACCGACACCACGCCGTCGTGCTGTCGGATTCAAGAGGAGCTACTACTTCCGCTGCCCGCTGGAACGGGAGGTGGACGTCGTCTTCATCAACAACCGAACGTGTGACCGAGTACGGAGGTGCTGCCCGTTCGTGGCGCCGGAACCGATCGTGATCAAGATCTTCTACGCGCTTTTGCAAGCGGCAAGTGAACGTCTACCGCAGCAACAAGAGCCTCATCTTGTAGGCTTTGGAATCTCTTCAAGGGTGAGACTCGATACCCCCTCGTTGCTACCGTCTTCTAGATTGCATCTTGGCTTGGATTGCGTGTTCGCGGTAGGAAAATTTTTGTTTTCTATGCAACGTTATCCTACACGCTGCACCAAAAATCACCCCAAAAGTGCTCCCTAAAGACTATTTGGATTCACTGCAGCCAAAAAATTCTATTTGACACCCAGTCCAACACCACCCCACAGGGGGTGGCCCCGTGCCGCCAGACGGAAGCCCTGCCCACGCCACGTAGGATACTGGCAGGTGGGTTGTCCCTGTCATAGAGACAACATGACTGCCCACCTAATTTCTTAACGGTGGCGACGGTTCCTGAGGTGGAAGCAACAAGACGTTCATGCGTGTCGCTGCTACGCTCCTCCACGCGATGCAGTTAATGCCCGCTGCTGCTCCTTCTCGCCGCTTCCTCGTTTACTACCCACTGCTCCGGCTATGAAAGTCCGACCGCCATGCAATGAGGCATCAACACTCCTTCTCGCTCTCAATCTCCACGCCTGCAAACATGTCTCGCCGCATTGCAACCACGTATGCAATGCTGGGCCATGGCGTCCCGCCACCGTCACCGGCATTGGAGGAGGAGGCCCGAGCCATCGCCGACGACTTCCTCGGGGTTCGACGAAGAAGATGAGGAGGAGGCGGTGCAGACTGAGGAGGAGGAGGAGGAGGAGGAGGAGGAGGAGGAGGAGGCGGAGGAGGAGGAGGAGGAGGACTGGTCGGACGGGCCCGAGCTGGCGGACCCGGAGCAGGGGGTCTTCCTCGAGTCCTATGAGTCAGCACGCAAGGAGAGTCTAGTCGCCCAAACCTTGCCTGCAAGGTGCTGCCCTGGCCGGTTGCTAACCGGGCTGGGTGCACAAAGTCCACGCCCACGTCCCATCGAACAATGATGGGTTCACTGTGGAGCTTGTCCCCCACGTAGTGACAGGACGGATGTCGCAAGGATGACCACACTGCTAACTATGGCATGTACGCTTCTACAATAGTTAGGGCCTGGCACTGTGGACACACAGTGGTACCAACTCCATGACGTCAGTCCACTATAATGGTGCAACCGTCTAGGCCCCTGGAAGCTCGCTGGATGTGGACAACACGGCTTTGCCCCATCTCTTTCTCATGTATCCTGGGCACCACAGATATAAGGTGACGCAGGAGACCCTTTGCGAGGGATCGATCACTTTAGCAATAACACAACCCTAAGGAGAGCAACGGTAACTTCTTCTAGCTTAGAGCTTCTCCCTTGTGAGTACATACAACTCAAGGAGCACCTTTGTATATTGTGAGATCACATACATATCATTGCAGGAGTAGGGATGTTACCTTCACCGCGAGGGCCCCGAACCTAGGTACACAATCATGTTCTTGTGCTCAATCTCGTATCCAAAACCCAACGCCCATTCTTTTGGCTCCACACTTCTATCTTAGCCATCCATACCTATTTAGTCAGTGGGTATAAAATCTTACCCATACTCGTACCCGCGGGCATGAAATTTT
Source organism: Lolium rigidum (assembly GCF_022539505.1). Classification (NCBI taxonomy): domain Eukaryota; kingdom Viridiplantae; phylum Streptophyta; class Magnoliopsida; order Poales; family Poaceae; genus Lolium; species Lolium rigidum. Next base: position 64,985,617 of record NC_061512.1, on the reverse strand, counting down.
ACCCACACCCATATACCCGTTGGGTACCTATACCGGTACCCAATGAGTAGATCAAATGATACAAAGTTATTCATAATTTTACACTCATCGATAGCACATTTGACAATTTTTTTTATCTCAACTCAATAACAGATAGTTGAGTATATGACAATTATCAAAATTTAGAAATCACAATCTCACACTTATAAATCATAAGTAAATGAGTTACACGACAAATTGACAATTGATGACAACTCATGGGTATAAAAATACGCACATATCCTCCCAATGTGGGGACGGGTACCCGAAGTCTATACCCATGCCATAGGGTATAGGTACTATCCATGGATATAAAAATATGCACATACCCTCCCCCTATTTGGGTACGGTACTCGCGTACCCGGACCCATGTGTAAAATTGACATCCATAGTGTCCACTCTTCGTCGATCCGGTGATCGTGTTTTCTGGAATGCTCTATGGCATCATAGCACTTGCGCACATTGGGTGCTGCTGATCCGCTGATCAGGCTTCTACGGTCGACGATACAGTTGTAGATAATATTTGGCCTATGTCTTTGAGTCGACCTATGATGGAACTTTGAGTTCCAAAGCGAAAGTCTCGATCTATCCCTTGTTGGTTGTCATCCCCTTGTTGAAGGTGTTGCATTAGAACTTAGAAACTTGTGGTGTGGTTGGCTGTACTTTACTAGTCTGTTCATGGCAACAGACTGAGATGAACTCTGGGGTGAAATTCTTGTTTTGACCTCCATTACAATTCAAGTATCACATAAGGTCGGTACATAAACCATCTATATGAAAATATCTAGCATATAGTAGTATCTACGCATCCGGCTATCTACTAAAATGCCTCCAGCCACCCGTTGAAAATATCCCGTGCAACCGTAACTTGACGGGTGCATCCGGAAGCCATAAGCTCCCCCGGCCCGGTGCGATGAGCAAGGACCATAGCTGAATCTAGCGTGTAATCACACGGATAACCTTCAAAAAAATGAAATATTTTTGTCTTGTTAAGCACAATATAATGTCTGCAATTCCATATCAGCTATTATAGGCTTAGTTTTCTTGTAAAGTCTATCTAACAAATTTCCAAACATATTTATGATATTGGTTGATAGAGGAATATTATATGTTAGCCTAAATCTATTTCAAATCAGCATGTATTGCAGTATCTTGCGAAAATAGTTGGGAGAATTCCACATGTTCTTCAATACTTGAGTAGCACTGTTCTTCGAGTGGACCAGCAAGAACAATAAATAAAATGATAATCCCTTTCTAGCTGTTGTCAAACACCGATGATTACCATTTCAAGCGAAAACCTTCTTGAAACGTGGAGCTAATTAAGATACTTTTGTTTATACAATCACTGGCACATTTTGAATTTGGGATTAGTTTATTAATTCTTGACTCCTCTTTATCCATCTTTGGTCCCCCTAAGTAATCAATCCATAGAGGATGAACCGATGCATTTCTTTCAGCGCTGAACAACCCATAACCATTCAGCAGATCAAGTGATTTTGCCAAAGCAATTGCATAGATTGGTGGCGGAGATCGAGAAGATCAGATTATTAACAATTCGGGCATGTTTTCTTTTCATTGGGTCGAAGAATCTGGGCATTTTAAGGTTGCCGTCATCATTCGAAGCATGTAAGCAGAAGGCGGCTTCTTTTGTCAGTCAAAAGATGCCACCGGTCTTCAGGTAAAAATCCTGTAGCAGTATCATCAACAGCTCAGGATAAATAAACTGTCTAAGTACCATCATTTGGTTGGCCATTCCGCGAGGAGCAAAAAGGGTTACGTTCATCGAGGCGGGTCCAAGGCCTAAAACACATAATTCCTGAAATCTTTTCTTATGTATATGTCTGTCCGACGAGCATATGTCTCAACGAGATATATAAGAATAAAATACTATCTGATGAAAGACGACGTGGGCTTAGCCCAGTGGTTAGGATCGCAGTGGCGCATCCTAACGACCAGAGTTTGATTCCTGTCAGGGACGATTTTGGAATTGTCACGCCAAGTCCCGCTTCTACTATATCAATAGTGTTCTAGTTCCTCCTAGACATTGTTTCATTTTTTGACGACGTGGGCTTAACCCAGTAGTTAGGATCGCAGTGGCGCATCCTAACGACCAGAGTTTGATCCCTGTCAGGGACGAATTTTGGAATTGTCACGCCAAGTCCCGCTTCTACTATATCAATAGTGTTCTAGTTCCTCCTAGACACTGTTTCATTTTTTTAAAAAATACTATCTGATGAAAGTGAAACCGTGTTTTATCCTATTACAATAACTCCCGGCAAAAAATAGATTAATACTTAATACTAATTTATATTTTTTTCCGAAATGGGGATTAGACCCCGGCTTTTGTATCATGATGATGCATACTACCCTTTATTAATACCAACTTATCTGATAGGAGCAAGTACATAGTTTGATCACATCAGATATCAGACCTCAATTTTGTATCTTCTAGGTATACACATGACTACACGAGATACATTGTATAACATGGAGATACTATTTTTGAATGCCATGAAAATGCGACAAGTGCTACATCCATAATTGATTTTAGAAAAATGAAACTTCATTACCCGCCATCCGAGCTTATATTATTACGATGTTTATTATAAAGTCATAAAACAAAGGTTTAACCAAATGAGACCAGTAAATCCAACAAAACTAAGTGGGACATGTGCTAAATGACTAGACTAAAGATGGAGAAGTTTAACACTTGCACTCCATCCAAACCTGGCATAAACCCCCAGATGATCCACTTGAGCTGGTCAGGTAAGATATAGTTTAGAGGTTATGTTTTCTCTAACGGAAATCAAACCTGCAATCTCTATGGAGAAAAGAAAACCAAGCGCTTCCATTGATATGTTCACTTTAGAGATGCACGAAAAAGGAAGCGGCTCTGGGAAAGAAGCCTAGCTAGATGCCAAATCTGAAACTCGTCCTTGATCCCTACTTCTAATGGCTTGAGCCTTCAATCTAGCGCCATTGAACACCACATCATTCCAATTTCTCCAGATGCACTAGAAGATCAAGATATATGCTGTCCAGAGGTCCCGCTGTACCTTCGAAGGGCAGGGCAGGGAGGACCACCACTGTAGAAGCTCGGAGTCTGCCGAAAGTTTTTTTTTAGATACTAGGCAACAACGTGCCCGACTTTAAATTAATAAAGCCCACAAGGTTCAAAGAAGTTATACAATGCTGCGGCATACAGCTTAGCCAACGAAAGATAACAGCAAAGATAGGATAACACATGGAGGAACAGCAACAACATCACGCGTATGGCACTATCACAGGCAGCACCCCCGAAAGGCAAAATCACTGCGTCTTCACTGACTTGGTAGTCCTGGTCTCACGGCGGCGTAGAGCTCCCTCAGCTTGTTTTCCACCCACCGGAGGCCCTCCCGGTCGCTTGGCTTTGTCTTGCCGCTCCGTAGCTGTATAAAAAGAGCAGTTTTGAAAATCACATTAGCGGGGTGGTTAATTATTTTTTTCTCCATAGTGAGTTTATTTCGAATGTTCCACGGGGCCCAAGATTGGGCGAGGAAGAGAAACCACACTAGTCTACGGGCCCTTCCCGTAAGGCCGGAGAGGATGGCATGGAAGCGTGGGAAGTTCCCGGGGTTCCGATTACGGTCAAGAATCCGACGGGTGGCGGACCAAGCGAATTTTGCCATGGAGCACGAAAAGAAGATATGCCCAGCATCTTCCGTCTGTCCGCACAGCGCGCAGTTACCCGAGGCAGGACCGTGTCGCGTCGCAATTTGTTGGCTGGAAGGCAATCTGTCGAGGATGAGCTGCCAGGCGAAAATCTTGATCTTCAGGGGCACTTTGGCGGACCAAACGTCCTTGTGAAAAGCAACAGAGGCCCCATGCGAGAGCTTGGCGTAGAGCGATTGCACCGAAAGTGTCCACTCCATCTTATCCCGCCTCGCCAAGCCCCAAGCCCGTACCTCGCGAGCCACCACACAGCCGAGAAGGAGGTATTGGATGGTCTCCGGTTCTTTGTCGCACAGGGGCAGGCCGCCGGGTGGGGCAGACCACAGCGATGCAGCCTATCCGCCGTCCAGCATCTACTCCGAACAGTAAGCCACGCAAAGAATTTGCAGATGCAAGGAGCTCTCGACCGCTAGATCCCAGGGGCTACCGGCGCCATAGTGGTCCCGGCGAAGAAGGCGCCATTGGCTGACATGGCGAAAAAGGTGCCGTCAGCCGTCCACCGCCACACAAAAGAATCCTCACGCTCCGGCGAGAGTTGGACGTTGTCGAGGATGCCCCAAAGAAGGAAGAAACCCGGAACAACGGCTATTCCCAAGTCTGGCCCGCAATCGCGTAGCCACTCCCCCTCGAGACCCTCCTTGACAGTGCGGGAGTTAGAGCGCCGTTTGTTAACCAAGGCCACCAAGTTTGGCGCGAGGTCTGACACCCGGGCGCCATGCAGCCAACGGTCCTTCCAGAAAATGGCTCTCTCCCTGTTGCCCACTGTGACCGCAGTGGCGAAATCAAACAGGGCTCGGGAAAGAGGAGGAACCTTCACGTCAAACTCAACCCACGCCTTGGTCGGGTCTGACCTTTGAAGCCAAGCCCACCGGTATCGCAAAGCCACATTGAGGAGGCACATGTTAGGGATACCTACTCCACTGCCTGCTTCGGAGAGGCCACCTTGTCCCAGGCCACCAAGCAATGGCCGGCACTGATGTCAGTATTAGCTTTCCACATGAAACCGCGGCAAACCTTCAAGAGAGCTTGCAAGGTAATAGGGGGAAATGTCCAGCGACATCATCGCTGAATGAGGATTGCGCAAAGCGTAGTCTGCACAAGGATCGTCGTACCTCCACGGTTCATCAAGCGGGCACACCACGGAGGCAACCGCTTGGTTGCACTCTCGACCACAGGCTGGAGCTGCGCCGCCGTGGGCTAGCGAAGCCCAAGCGGCAAGCCTAGGTACTTGCAGGGCCAATCCACCACTACGCACTGAAGAATGGAGCGCTCCAACTCCACCTGCTTAGGAGAACACCGGATAGGGTGGACCGAGCTCTTGGCCTGGTTGGTTCGGAGAACCGACGCCTCGCCAAAGTCCTCCACTACCGCGGATGATGAAGATAACACAGTTCCATTTCTTTCTTATCCCATCCCACCCAATCTAGGATTACCGTGCTGCATTGAAGTGTGGCTATCACAGTACTACCTGTACCAACCAAGTGGCAATTGCTCCCAGCCCCGCAAAGCAACAGTACACATTTCACACAGCATTGGTACACCTCTCATCTTATCCTGCTGCATCATCCAGATTTCCAGTGACATGTCTCCATTCTCTTGCTCCCAGAAGGATGTATTCAGTGAAAAAGGGTGAAGAATAACATATCCATGGTTCCCAGATCTCGTGTGTTCAGAACAAGGAGAGTGACGCTGTTCCCCATTGCCATAGCGAGGTCAACTGCAGTGCAGGGCTACCCTGTTTTACCCTGCATTTGTCAGTCTCTTTGCGCTGAAATCACAAATGTAAGTACGTACTAGTCCTGCAGTGCACATCCTCTGTCTTTGATGATTGTATCTCGGGGGTGAACATCATTTTATCAGCTTTGCTCAGGTTTTGCTGATGAACCTTTACCAACCAAGGTTTTGAGAAGAAGCAAGAAAATTTCAGAGTATTACAACAACAACGAATTGAGGTGAATTAGCCATACTGTTTCGATTTTCATTACCACCATGGTGTGATGATTATGTCTTGGCACACGTTGTTTTTCACAGTATGTCTCGGTACAAGTTACTGAAGCCAAGAAGCAACAAGATCGAAAAGAAGTACTAGCATGTCCTGTCAACTGTCCCCGCGCTTAATTTAAACCCCAATGTAGGAGCACTTCACAGCAGCATTATTACAGGGCTGCAACACCAACACAGCCTGCATTGGTTTCATTATCTGTTCGGTTTTCTGTCATTTCAATCTAGTTCTTGGAGTTGCTGTCAAAAAGAAGGAGAAACTGGTTCCGCCAGAAGCTCGCCAAACAACTGTGCATCATTATCTTCAGTTGCTGAAGGAAACAAGATGCTTGCAGCTTGTTACTCACCTCTGGATGCCTCTTTAGGCTCCTTTGATTTATAGAATTCGTTTAGGATTTGTGTAGGATTTAGATTTTGTAAGAATTCTCTACACTAGTTGTTTGACTCATTGAAACATATCGCATAAAAACTACGAGAACTCATCTTCACATAAAATGCAACTAGGCGTGACATCTTAATTCTATATTTTTTCTATTCTATGATTTTTCTATCATATGAATCAAATGAGCGCTTAGTGACTGTAACTATATTCCATAAAACCAACATAAAATTGAAAACGTAAAAAAATCGATAAAGAGAATATATTAACATCAAAAGATATCAATTACACCCAGCCTCTGCAACAACGCACCACCCTAATGATAGTACCGATGCACACATCCAAAAAAAGAAAAGAAAAGTAAGAAATAAAAGTCCCGCCACAGATCCCAGACCTAGTAACAACAGTACATTCACCACCAAGACAACACCTGAAATACAGACTCTTCAAAAGCGACGCCTCCAAGAAGGGAACACCAGCGCTGTCGTCGTCCGATCAAAGATCTTAGGTTTTCACCCTGAAGATAGTCCCCGCTCTCAAAACAATGCCTCCAACAAGATCATTGCCAGACACAACCAGTTAAGGCCAGACCTTGGGTTTTCACCCTGAAAGGTAGGCTGCGAATCCCGGAACACCAAGCAAGCTCCTCAACATCGGAAAACTTGAACCTTCTTTACCTAATCTTCCAATCCCGTCTTCATGATATTCTCTGCTTCTGACTTCACCATGGACCGAAAGTCTCTTGATGTCAACATAGAACAGAGCTTCACGCCGCTCCCTCCGGAACCAAACGGTCGGAATAAAAGCATGGATGCGCGTGACCGAATACCACCCGATCATGTGAACTCCAGGCAAAAAATGCACTGTTACATTTGCTGTCAGAGCCTTCCAGAACTCATCACTCCGGCTAGATGAAGAAAGATCGGCATCCGAAACGTCTTCATCTTCGTGAAAGAAGAACCCTAGGACCACCACCATGAAAGCCGGAACGGCCGGCCCCCACGCCGCCGCCATGGCTGGGAACCATGGTCCATCTTCCTCCTCCAACACAGCCGGTGGAGGCCGGCAGCCGTCGGGATAGCGGCTACGCACGCCCACGACACGGAGACGCCCGGCTGCTGCCCGCTAGGAAAGCCTGGCCGAGCCTCAATTCCGCTGCCTCGCGACCATGTACCTTGCCACCGCTGCCCGATCCCTCTGCCGCCCTTCCTCCCCGCCAAGAGCCGCCACACCACCGCGTCCCCCGCCATGATCCGGGTGATGTAGCCAAAGACCACCACCACCAGACCCGCCGTCCACCGTTGCCGCCCCTGAAGGACCCCGCCTCCGCGCAAAGGGGAGTCCATGGGCGCGCCACCATCGCCCCTGCCTTTGGCAGCCGGACGCGGCCGCCACCGCCGACCCCGACGGCGGCAGCGCCAAGAGGAGGGAGATCGGCCGGCCTCTGGCTTGGATTTGGGTCGTCGCTCGGAGCCGCCTCGCGCGAGACGACCCGGGGCGAAGATCGGATGGGGAGGGAGGAGAGGGGTCAGTGGTGGAGGGTGGGCGGCGGCGCCGGGAGGGAGGGTGGGCGCCGGCTAGGGTGGGGGGGTGGCTAGGGAGATCGGCCAGAAAATGTAAAAGTAAATCACACTTTGGCATACTTTCAGTTCCTGGCTTCCTGAAGCAATGAACACTTGAACAAACGTTCCATTCACCAATTCTGTTCTTCCAAAGTCAACACTTACATCACCTTAGAATTACAACAGAAGAGATCAAACAGCCCATTAATCCCTTTTCTATACACAAAAGTCAACTTTTCCTTTCCAGTTTCGTGGCTTCTTGCCACGGCAATACTTACTAGGAAGCTTATTTTAAGTTACTATTGCTTCACACTGAGCTAATAGAGTCCGAGGAGGCGCCGGCGATCAAGGCCTGGACTTGGCGGCAGCAAGGCCGTGCATGGCGCCGTAGCCGCGGGAGCCAAACCCAAGGCAGCCGAGAAGCAGCCCCTGCCGGTACGGCAGGAAAGTGCGCCGCCGCATGTCTTCCGCCTCAGCCCGCCTCGCCTCGTAGAGCCGCTCGTGCGCCGACGCCCTCCTCCCGCGCCTGCCCACCGCCGGCGTGGGGTTCGTCTTGGGAGCTACCAGCGAGGCGTTCTTGTTGGGGCGCGCTGGCGTTGGCGCCGGCGGCAGCGAAGCTGGAGGTCGGTGCTTGGAGCCGTCGGGCTTCTTCTGGTGGACGAGGTTCTTGAAGAACCGCCACCGGTGGTAGTTTCTCGAGGTCGAGGAGGACCCGGACGAGGTATTGGAGGAGGAGGACGACGACCGCGACGCTGATGTCGGCGGCTGGACAGAATCTTTCCCCCGAGCAGGCGAACATAAAGGCGACATCCAGCGTGCGCGGAATGGGGAGAGTGAGCGGGTCTTGCGGTGCACGGACCGGCTCCGGAGACGGCCGCGCTCGTCCGTTGGCGCCGCTGCCTCCAGCGGCATCAACCGGCCGCCGGTGGGGCGGTCCGCGAGAGGCGGGGGCGCCTGCGAGCGGAGGAGGAAAGAGGAGAGCCGCATTGGGCGGATCTGGCCGTTGTGGAACAGCTCGTCGGCGGATGACATTGCAGCGGCCGCGGGCGAAGGGAACTGCGAGGAGAAGTCGAAGTCGTAGTCGTATTCACAGCCATCGGCGCCTCGCGCGGGGCTCACCGGCGCGCTGAAACAGAAACCGGCGGCGGCGTGGAACGACGGGTCGCGGGCTGGGCTGGACGGCGCGCTGACGAAGGGAGTGGAGCACGCGCTTTCCCCTGCCACGCCGCAAGCCATGGCGAAGTAGTCGCCGGAGCTTCTGTCGGCCGCGGCGGCTGCCATTGTGGCGGCGAATGGGGCGGTGGGGATGGTTGAGATGAGAAGGTGGGGAGGCCTCGTCTTATGAAGAGGGGAAGGTTGGTTCCAGGACGTTTTTCGTTTAAGCCCCCAGATAAACATGATTGTCCTAGGTGAAGGTTCTAATGATTATAGGTTTATAACGTCTTTTTTTTTTTTTTTGAAAACAGGTTTATAACGTCTTTCTATGTACACATACTCCTTCCGCCAACATGATTCGTGTTGTTTCCAAGGTGATCCTGGATAAAAATTCATATTTCTATATCATCCTCAAGCTTACAAATACCTAACGTTGTGGACGATAATTGCACAATACTCTTAGTTCTCCTTGATAGGAGTGGTGTGTTTTGGAACATGGGAGCATATGCTCCCTATATTTTGAAATGCATCTTACACATATTTTAAATTTTAAAAAAATTGAAATAAAAAATTCGCACGTACATCTTCACGTGCTAAGCGCTCACAAAGTCGTTTCAACAAAAATAAACTTATCATGTGACGTGTGTAAAAAAGACAAAATTCAGTGCTAAAAACAATGCTTTTCACAGGATAAGTTTTCTCTTTTTTACATAGGCCACAAAAAATATTATTTTTTCGTGAAACTTACCGCGCACACATATATTATGGAGATGTACATGTAGAATTTTTTGTCAAAATTTTTCCACACTTCAAAATATGTTTTCTTGGTAAAGGGAGCATACGCACCCGGGAGCCGAATTGAATTGCCGGCATGTAAGCTATGTTTATGGCATAAAGTTTCAAAAGTAAAATACATTCTGAATCACTACATGAAAACTTCAAATGTTACTAGGTGTGTCCTGTGTGATAGTGGATATGGGTTTAGGTTTCGAATGTTAGTGTGAATCATCCTTTTTTGAACCAACAAACTTGCGTAGGTGTTCTCAAAATTTCATTCAGAAACATAAACATATTAGTGTTTAGTGGGCATTGAGATATTGGTCTAGGTTTCACCAAGTACAAGCATGATTTTTTTTGGATAAACATGCTTAAGCACTACCCATATATAGAGAAGAAATGAGTTGCATAATTAAGGAAAATCGGGTGAAACCCGGACATGGAGGGAACATGTGGTGACCCTGCATACCACTGCATGTTGTAGTATGCCAGTCGTTGATATAACATTCACGGAGTACCAATCCGCAAATATTACATCCCTCAGAGTAGTACAACAGAACATAGCAGGTTCATAACTCATTCATTTATTATTACAAGCATCACGTACATATCATCTCGGAGCTCCTCTTGGGTCCTAAGAGGAATACTCCTGGGTTCGAGGAGAACCCAGCTTAACTTACAATATAAGAGTCTTACAAGATTATACATTTATTCCCTCGAGCAGTTAAGTACTTAAAGTTCGTACTTCTTGAATACTAATACTACTTGATCGGTCTAAGCTTGCTCTCCTCCGGAACCCTCCCCGGTTCCGTAGACTATGAGGTAGTCTACACCTTCAACATCTCCAGAGAGGTCTGGTTCTTCACAGCCGATGACTTCGGCTCCTTCAGGGTTGTCGTTGTCCTCCTCCGGATGATTCGGACAATCTAGCTGAGGATTTAAGAGTGGTATGAGTACGAGCGTACTCAACAAGTTCATTATAGAAAAGAGGTGTTTAATGCACTAGCTACGATATTAGACCGGAAAGTCTAATACCAATGCAGGTTTTGATAAACATTTCTTCAAGAGGTTGCTTTTATTCCAAAGAACTATGTCCGTCGGCCTTCACCGGTTTACTAGAACTTCATGGAGTTCCTTTCCGAGCAGCGTTCGCAGCTCCAAATCCCGAACGGGGAGTGACGAGTCACGATTCATTACACTCTGTAGAGGTGTGTTGCTTTACCCATAAGAGATCTTAACCTTGATGCCAACCGGGCAGCTTTCCCGCCCACACTTCCGTTGGTGTGAGGCCCGGTATAAGGTCATAGCCAATCATATCCCTCCGCTACCTCGCACACCCACCCTTTGTTGCATACCCCGACCCTGGGTCCTCGCCGGTCCTCTTATACCAATTAAGGATGGACCCCGACCGCGACAACAGTTCTGGGCTCTACCATAAACTCCTTCGCCGGTAGCTGCAACCCATCATAGACCGCATTACCGTGGGGAATTAGAATGGGATCCCCACACTCCGGTTGTTCTCGCAAGATACAACTGCTATGGTAAGCGCATCCGTTGATGTACAAGAGGTGGAAATACGATTGACTATTCCGTCCCACTCCAAATCTTATGATTAACACGGGTATTACGGCACAAGAATCACTGGACGACATTTGTTGTTTAATCCTAGATGGATATAAACCCTTGCAATGGAACCTCCACCATATCAACACAATCCATGGTTCCATTGCCCACCACTTAGTCATATTCATAGTTATGAAAATAGTGGTTTTGCTTTTTATGCAATAGTGATAAACATAGTACTTTGCAAGTAATTTGGTAAAAATACTCAAATGACATGAGCAAGTGATGACTTGCCTGAACACTGCACAGTGTTGCAGTTGGATGGTGTGGACTGACCCTTGTCCTCTGTTGCTAAAAAATAGCATCATTGTCCGATAAGGGCAATGGTTAAAGAAGCAATTATGCATGATTCAGCTTTTAGGGTTGTTCCCCCCTTCCGATGCTTTTATCATTTCATGTGAGAGGTTAATACTAAGAATGATTTAGGGATACTATGTTAGGGTAAACTACTACCTTGAAATGTTGTCAAGGTGTTTTTAAAGTCCAAAAGCATTAATGGACTTATTTTCATTATTGAAAATATAAGGTGTGATTTAAATGATTATTTTAATCATATAATTAGGACTTAATTATGTTTGTCTTCAAAAATTCCATTTCATATTTTATTATGATAGAGAATTTTATGCTGAGCATTTTTCATATTTTTAATTATTTTTTTAGAGCTATATTCTATTTTATAAAATTCTTAGAAACACTCATTTAAATGGGTATTTTGGAAATGTCCAAAATACCCCTCGGGCCCACCTGTCAGGCGGCCGATCTGGTTAGGTTGGACCAGCCCACTGGGCTCGGTCCAACCGACCCAGTCACACCGCCTCCTCGCGGTGACCTAACCCTAATCCTCTCTCAGCTCCTGCGACGCCGAAATCGCCTCCGCCGTCGCCTCTTCGATCCGGCCGTCTCCGGCCATCGCTGGTGACGAGATGGTGCGGATCTGGACCGCCTCTCGACGGCGGACCTGGTGGTCCGCGTCGATCTGACGCTCGTGTCCTCCTCGTCTCGCCCCCATCGCCTCTGCTCGCCTGCCGTGGTGTTCCGCGACGCTTTCATCTCCGCCGACGCTCCTGGCGCCGTGGCGCGGCGGTGTGCCTCGCCGTGGTTGCTGGTTGCTGCGGCGCTGCCGTGGCCTGGCTTGGCCTGGCGCCACGATTTGCCTGGCGTGTGCCGCCGTGCCGCCATGGCCGCGCTCTTCGTTCTGCCTCACCAGTGAGTACTCCATCGCCTCCTTCTCTCCCTCTCTGCTCTACTCTCTTCTTCCCCTTCGTTTTGCTCGGCCACTGGCCTGCTTCTCCATGTGGAGATGCCTGCCGTGCCGATGCGCTGCTGCTGCGGCTTGCTAGCTTGTGCGTATGCTGCTGTGCTGTGTTGCTATGCTGCTGATGTGTATCTACTGGTCTTGGCCATTGCTTCAATGGCCATGCCTGTGCTTGTGGTGCTGCTGTGTGTAGCTCTGCTGCCTTGCATCTGCCATGGATCCTAGTCGTTGTTGCTGTGCTTGGTTGGCTATGGCTGCTGCTGCTCTGGCTTGCCATGATGTGCTATCCACGGCTACTACTCTACTGCTCTATTCTTTGCCCTGCTATTACTTGCTATTCACCCTGGCTTGCAGTCTCTGTGCATCCATGCTATTGTGCATGCTACTGATCCCCTAGCTGCTTACCTGACCAGCTCTAGCTATTGCTCTGGCCAATGCTGATGATTAATTACTGGTGTTATGCTCTTGCTAGTACTGATGCTATGACTTGGTGTAATTATTGCTTGAGCAAGGTCAGTGATGGGTGCTATTTATGTCTAGCTTGATCCAGTGGTTCATTATGTATTTGATGTGCTTCTGGATACAATTATAATTCATTGATTTGATTATCTATGGAGCAATTATTGTTTATATGTGGCTATTTCCTTGACTGGTTCCTGCTCTGCTGCTCAGTGATGCTCTAGCATGCACTGGCATGCTCTAGCAAGCTTCTGATGATCATATGATCATCAGTTGCTTGTAAAAGTTGCTGTTTCATGGCTGTGCCTCACTATTGCTCACTCTGTGTTGTGTGTGCATCACACAGGCTTGGCCTGATGTGTGCTGGTGCTTGCTTAAGCATCAGTTGATGCTTGCAATGATCCATTGGATCATCTGCAAGGCTCTGGTGCATCAATTGCTTGTGTATTTCATTTATCTGTTTATCTTGCTTTAATAAATGGATAAATGATGTGAACTGCTTGCAGTTGTGATCATCCTATTAGTTGAGACAGGGCTAGATGGATTCCAACACTTGGTTGTGTACCCTAGCCCTCCATTTGAACCCTTCTGGGTGATGATAACTGTGCAAGGCTTGTGATGGGGTTGTTTCAGTGGATGAGGTGGCCTCGACAGCAATTCTTTGTTGTTCAGGAAGCTCCCACCCATGTTGGCTTGCTGTGGCTTTGTGAATGCATCACTGGACAATCCCTTGTTGGATTTCCAGTGTTCTTTGCTGTTGACAAACTAGAATAGGCACAAGTTGCCTATCTGTCTGATGGTTAGCAAACCATGTAGTGCTAGGTGAGTTGGGTAAGCTAGCTGTGAAACTCTCCCTTGCTGAATTCTTTGGTTTGCCACAGTGTTAACACACTGGGCTTGACCATTACTTCCCTGGGATGATTTTCTCCTGGCTTAATCCCCTTTTTGCCAGCATCAAATGGTTTTATCACCAAATGATGATGCACACAGGGTATCATACCCTCTGGCTTGTGTATGTGTTATGCACATGCTTATTTATGAGCAAAACAGTTGTTTGCCCATGATTTCTTGTTTATACCTCACTCCAGCTCCTAGAATTATTTGTTGGTGTAGAGGATTGCTTCTGTGATGCTTGGTTTGCTTGCCCTGCTCCTCCTTGCAAGCTTGTGGTGCTTGGTTAAATTATGTGGCTATTTGAGTAGGTTGAACAGCAGTAGCTGTTCTTCCTGTTCTTCTGTTCTTGTGTTCCTGGTGAACTTACCCAGCTGCTCCTTGTCGATGAGTGTCTAGGGTTTGTTGTGAAAAGCTTTTATGTGGTTTGCCCCTTCATCTCTGGTCGACAACAAGGTCTGGCAGCTTGTTGGTGACTCACTTGCTGTGTGTGTGCTGTGATGCATGCACACACAGTGGCTTGCTGTTGGGCATGCACAATGGTTGTGTGAGCAGCTTGTGTGCCTGCTGGTTGTCACATGTCCAGTGAATGGATCAGCTCGGCTGGTTCTTGGTCATATCCTCATATTTTACTTTCTTTTGCTAATCTGCCAAGTGGCTTTGCCACTTGTCATAACATTTGTTGAGCTTTGTTTGTGTGTAGGGGACTTGGAGATGATCAAGATGAAGTGCAAGATCATCTTGATCCAGGATTTCATGAAGATCAACTTGTAGTTTAGGATAGATCATTTCATTGTAATTGTCTTTCTTTTTCTTTTCCATTTTGTCAATTCTTGTAATGTGTTGTAAAGTCATATTTCAATTTTGAATATTGTAAAGACAATGTATCTTGTGTGATTATCAATAAAGCTCAAAGTTTCTCTAATGAGCTTTTAATTATATGTTGTATAATTTAATATCCTTGATTATTCATATTTGTTTAATGAATTACCTCCATTTGAATTATGAAGTAATCATGTGGTGTTTGAATTTGAAATTCAAACACAAGTGGTTTGAATTAAATCATGCAACTTAAAGTTGTAATACAATTCTCTCCTCTCTTCTCAAAACCCTAACTTAGTTGGATGTGAAGCAAGTTTGTCGCACTCTCGAAACCCTAACCATGTAAGGTGTCGAGAGAGAAACTTGTCCCCCTCCGATGCAGTTTTCTTTTAAAAGCGCGAAATTTCCCCAGAATTTACGATGCAGTGAACATCCCTTTCTAAAATCTACCCCTCGATTGTCTCTAAACCTGGGACATTACAGCCTTTCCTCCTTAAAGAAAACTTCGTCCCGAAGTTGTGGTTGTAATACCTGAACAGTTCGGGGTATGATTTCCTCAGGTCTTCTTCCTTTTCCCAGGTGGCTTCCCTCTCGGGGTGATGCTTCCATTGAATCTTGCAGTACTTAATGACTCTATTGCTGAGTTGTTTCCAATTCTCCTCGAGAATCTTAGGCGGCTTCTCGATGTAGGTCAAGTCTGGTTGTAACTCGAGCTCATCATGTGATACTGGCTCATCTGGGGTCTTTAAACATTTCCTGAGTTGAGACACATGGAATACATTGTGTACCTGAGCTAATCTTCCCGGTAGATCCAATTCAAATGCTAACCCTCGGTTCTGACTCAGTATCTTGAAAGGTCCGATGTATCTAGGGCTCAACTTCCCCTTTACTCTGAATCTCTGCAGACCTTTCATCGGACTTACCTTAAGGTACACCATGTCTCCAACTTGTGGCTCCCATGTCCTTCTTTTTTGGTCTGCATAGCTCTTCTGTCGACTTTGGGCTATCTTTAGCCTATCTCTTATGATGTCGATGATCTGATGCTTTTCCTTAACATAATCTGGATTGAACTCCTTGCTTGATCCTTCTTCATACCAACATATCGGTGATCTACACTTCCTTCCATACAGATCTTCGAATGGTGCCATCTTGATGTTTCTTTGATAGCTATTATTGTAGGAAAACTCTGCTAGTGGTAAGTGTTCCTCCCATGATCCTCCGAAATCTAAGGCACAAGCCCTAAGCATGTCTTCCAATATTTGGTTTGTTCTCTCTGTTTGTCCACCTGTCTGTGGATGATAGGCGGTGCTATAGTCTAACTTTGATCCTAAAGCTTCATGTAGTTTCTTCCAAAATGCTGATGTGAACACGGATCCTCGATCTGACACGATCTTCTTAGGCACTCCATGTTTACTCACGATCTCTTTGATGTAAAGATCAATGAGTTTCTCCCCTTTATCCTGTTGGTTTACTGCTAAGAAGTGTGCAGTCTTCGTCAACCGGTCCATGATTACCCATATCATGTCCTTCTTTTTATTAGTCATGGGTAGTCCGGTGAGGAAATCCATTCCTATTTCCTCCCATTTCCATTCTGGAATTGGTAACGGTTGTAACTTTCCCGCCGGACTTTGGTGTTCGGCTTTCACTCTTTGGCAGGTATGGCATTCTGCCACGTATTGTGCTATCTCTCTCTTCATGTTATTCCACCAGAATAATTCCTTGAGATCCATATACATCTTTGTACTTCCCGGATGTATAGAGTATGGTGTTTGATGTGCTTCCCGGAGTATAACTTCCTTGATCTCATCAATATCCGGAACGCAAATCCTTTTCTGGAACCATAATGATCCCGAATCTCCTCGGTGAAATTCTGATGGTCTTCCCTCATCAATCCTGCTCATCTCCTCCACGATGAATGGATCGTCCAATTGACCCATGATTATCTCATTCTTTAAGTTAACACTTAGCTCATCGGCTACTTGTAAAGCCAATAGTCCTTCATGAGCTTCTTTCTCCCAAAGTTGTATCTGGGCTTGGCTTATTTCCTTCTTCAACTCCGGTGATAATTCTTGTTCCACTCCTCCAGTGCTCTTCCTACTCAAGGCATCTGCTACAACATTAGCCTTTCCTGGAGTATAATTGATGGTCAAATCATAATCCTTGATTAGTTCAAGCCATCTTTTCTGCCTCATATTGAGTTCCTTCTGAGTGAAGAAGTACTTGAGACTCTTATGATCCGTATAGAGCTCACACTTGGCTCCATAGAGAAAATGTCTCCAAGTTTTGAGTGCAAATACTACTGCTGCTAATTCTAAGTCATGCGTTGGATAGTTTACTTCATGAGGTCTGAGTTGCCTCGATCCATAAGATATTACTTTCCGATCTTGCATGAGTACGCATCCCAATCCATGTTTAGATGCGTCACAATACACGGTGTAATCCTTGCCAACTTCCGGGACTGCTAACACTGGTGTTGTGGTGAGTTTCTCTTTCAGAGTCTGAAAACTCTTCTCACACTCATCAGACCACACGAATGGTGTGTTCTTCCTTAACAGTTTAGTCATTGGACCTGCTATCTTAGAGAATCCTTCAATGAATCTCCGATAGTATCCTGCCATTCCTAAAAATCCTCGGATTTCTTTGACAGTCTTGGGTGCTTCCCAATCTAAAACTGCTGCTACCTTGCTTGGGTTAACAGCTATTCCATCCTTGCTAATAACATGACCAAGAAATTCTACTTGATCTAGCCAAAATTCACACTTGCTGAATTTGGCATAGAATTGATGTTCTCTTAGTGTTTGCAACACTATCCTCAAATGTTCAGCATGTTCAGTTTTATCTTTGGAGTATATCAAGATATCATCGATGAATACGATGACAAACTTGTCTAGACATGGCATGAAGATCTTATTCATAAGATTCATGAAGATAGCTGGGGCATTGGTTAATCCAAAAGGTACTACTAGGTATTCATGATGTCCGTACCTCGAGACAAAGGCTGTTTTCGGAACGTCTTCCTTCTTGATCTTTATCTGATGATAACCGGATCTTAGATCAATCTTGGAAAAGACTCCCGCGCCTCTAACTTGATCAAATAGATCTTGTATTCTAGGAAGTGTGTACTTGTTCTTGATAGTAACATTATTCAAATTCCTGTAGTCTCCGCACATCCTTCGGCCTCCATCTCTTTTATCCACGAATATCACCGGTGATCCCCATGGTGATATACTCTCCTGAATAAATCCTTTCTGTTCCAGGTCATCCAATTGTTCCTTGAGTTCTTTCAACTCCTTAGGACCCATCTTGTATGGTGCCTTAGCAACCGGAGCTGTTCCTGGAATTAGGTCGATAGTAAACTCTATCTCCCTATCTCGGTGGCATTCCAGGTAATTCCTTAGGAAAAACATCCTGGAATTCATTTACTACAGGTATATCCTCCAGTTTTACTTCCTTCATGCTATTCAACTGTAGCTCTACTTCAATTTGTGTATGCTTATCTCCTTGGTAGATCATTCTACTTCCATCGGGGCTTTTCAAAGACATTGTTTTGTTCACACAGTCTATCAAGGCTCCATTTGCCTCTAACCAATTCATACCAAGAATGACATCAATGTCCTTCATCGGTAAAATGAAAAGGTCTACGTCAAACGCACACTTATTGATCATAATGACTTGTCCTTGTTTGGTGTGGGTTACTACTATCGTTCCCCCCGCGGAAAGTTTGGTTATAGGTGTATCTAACTTAGTGCAACTAATCCCATGTTTGATGATGAATTATTGAGAAATGAATGATGTAGTTGCACCAGTATCAAAAAGTACTTTTCCAGGATGAGTAAGTATCTGAAGCGTACCTATCACTGCCTGATCAGAGTTCACCACCTCCTCCAAGCTGGTGCAGTTCAACTTGCCGAAGGGTTTCTTGTTCTTCCAGTTCCCTCCGGTGTTCCCTCCTCGGCTTCCTCCTCCTCCTGACTGACCTCCTCCATTCTTCTTCTTAGGGCAATCCCTAAGCATGTGTCCTTCCTCGCGACAACCAAAGCATATCACTCTTGGCTTCTAGCAATCCTTCGAGTAATGCCCTGAGTACCCGCAGCTTCGGCAAACTATTTGCGCCATCCTAGGATTGCTTGGAGCCTTCCGGTTATTGTTGTTGTTGAAGTTGCGGTTGTTGTTGTACCTTGTCTTGAAACTCAAGCCAGTGTTAGGCTTGTTACTGACATATCTCTTAGGCTCAAATTTAGCCTTCTTCCTCTTCTCTTCTTGCAGCTGTTTGAAATCATCTTCAAGAGTGATGGCTGCATCCACCAACTCCTGGAACTCTGTCGCTCTCATCATTCTGAGCTGTACCTTGAACTGGGGACTTAATCCCCGCAAGAACCTCTTCTTTTTCTTGTCCTCGGTGTTGACCTCCTCAACGGCATACCGAGACAGTTTGGAAAACTCCCTGACATAAGTCAGGATGGCCTTATCTTTCTGCTCGAGACTTTCAAATTCTCGACGCTTCAACTCCACTATACTCTCAGGGACATTGGATTCCCTGAACTTCCTCTTGAACTCTTCCCAGGTGAATACTTTCTCAGCCGGATAAACGGCTACTATGTTATCCCACCATGATGCGGCGGGTCCACACAACAAGTGTGTTGCGTATCTGACCTTCTCCAGGTCATTGCATCCAACTGTGTTGAGCTTACGCTCAGTATCCATTAACCAATCCTCCGCATCCATAGGTTCGGGCGCGTATGCAAAGGATATTGGCTTCGTATTCTGGAAGTCTTGACAAAGTGACTCCCTGGTTTTCTGGCCTCTCCACCTCGTTTCGCTGAAGCAGCTCACGGAAGAACTTGTTTTGCTGCTCCATTGTCATACGTTGCCTTTCCTCCAACATTTGCATGTACTGGAGGAAATTCTGCTGCGTCATGGGTGGTGGTGGTGGTGGAAACTGGTTTCTGGCTGCTTCATCAGCCTCTTCCTTCTGCTTGGTGCTGTTGCCGTGGTAGTAGTTAACACACGTCCGTTGGGAACCCCAAGAGGAAGGT
Organism: Lolium rigidum; assembly: GCF_022539505.1. Lineage (NCBI taxonomy): Eukaryota > Viridiplantae > Streptophyta > Magnoliopsida > Poales > Poaceae > Lolium > Lolium rigidum. The sequence continues at coordinate 64,965,928 of NC_061512.1, read as the reverse complement.
GTGATGCGTACAGCAGCGAGTTTTCCCTCAGTATGAAACCAAGGTTATAGAACCAGTAGGAGTCAAGGAACACGTGAAGGTTGTTGGTGACGGAGTGTAGTGCGCCGCAACATCAGGGATTCCGGCGCCAACGTGGAACCTGCACAACACAATCAAAGTACTTTGCCCCAACGTAACAGTGAGGTTGTCAATCTCACCGGCTTGTTGTAAACAAAGGATTAGATGTATAGTGTGGATGATGGTGTTTGTTTGCGAAGAACAGTAACGAACAATTGCATTAGATTGTATTTCAGATGTAAAGAATGGACCGGGGTCCACAGTTCACTAGTGGTGTCTCTCCCATAAGATAAATAGCATGTTGGGTGAACAAATTACAGTTGGGCAATTGACAAATAAAGAAGGCATAACAATGCACATACTGAAAGGACACAGATGTCGCCTAGAGGTGGGGGGGGGGGGGTGAATAGGCGATTTAAAACTTTTACGAGATGGGAATAACAAATGCGGAATAAAACTAGCGTTTACTTTGTCAAGCCCAAAGCCTATATACTATGGTTCACCTATGTGCACCAACAACTTATTCTAAGCAATGGTTCACCTATGTGCACCAACAACTTATGCTAAGCAATACAAGCAAGTATGTGATAGCAAGATATATATAACTTCAAGCACGATGGCTATCACAAGGTAAAGTGCATAAGTAAAGAGCTCGGGTATAGAGATAACCGAGGCACGCGGGAGACGATGATTTATCCCGGAGTTCACACTCTTGCGAGTGCTAATCTCCGGTGGAGAGGTGCGGTTGCTTAGTGCTCCCGAACCACACAAGAGGCTCACCTTGAGGTGTGGTTGCTCGATGCACACCAACGCCACAAAGGCCTCACCCCAAGATGCGGTACTCACACCACACACCGAACGCCACGAAGGCGCCTCACCTAAATCTCCGGTGACCCTCGCCACAAAGGCCTAGGTCACGGTTCCACTAAGGGATTTCCTTCGAGGCGGAAACCGGGCCTTACACAAAGGTTGGGGCACACATCCACAACTTAATTGGAGGCTCCCAACAAATCACCACAAAGGTCTAGAAACCGTCTAGGGTTCCAAGAACCCAAGAGTAACAACCTTCTTGCTTTCACCACCACGAATCACCGTGGAGAACTCAAACCGATGCACCAAATGCAATGGCAAGAACACCACAAAGATTCTCAAGTCCTTCTCTCTCAAATTCCAACAAAGCTACAAAAGCTATTGGGGGAATAAGAGAGGAAGAACAAAGAGGAGAACACAAAATTCTCCAAGATCTAGATCCCAAAGATTCACTCACAAAGAGGTGATTTGGTTTGGTCAAAGTGTGGATCTAGATCCCCTCAATCTTTCTCTCAAAAAGATGCAAGAATCATTGGTTGGGGAAAGAGAGATCAAGCTCACAAAAAGTCAACAACAATGGTGGTGAGCTTGAGAGAGAGAGGAGGAAGAAGAAGGAGCAAGCAGTAAAAAAACAGGAGAGAGAGGGGGCTTAAAAGGATGCCCCAATTTCTGCCCGTTGGAGTGCTGCGCGCGGGGAAGAAGGGGACCGGTAGTACCGGCCCTTGGTGGCCGGTACTACCGGCCAGAGATGGCAGGAGGTGGCGGAGGGAGAGCCGCGGGCTGGGAGGGGAGGCCGGAGCCTCCGGCCATGGTGCCGGCCGGGGTACCGCCCAACCTCCCCACAGCCCTGGAACATCTACGCAAGGCATGGCTCCTAAGCGGTACCGCGGGCGGTACCGAGCCTGGAGGCTCCGGCCATGGTGAGGCCGGTGGTACCGCCCGTGCCTCCGGCGGCTGCCTCTCCTCCCCTTTTTCTTTTCTTTTACTTTTCTTTCTTTTAAACCCAAATAGAAGACAAACTTCAAAAGATAATATCTAGAGTTTGGAAACTCCGATCAAGACGAAACCAATTTTGTTGGAAAGAGGACAACAAGAGCTACCCAACAAAAATATGGAAACTAGTTGGGGGTGATTTTCTATTATTTTTAGAGGTGCAACACCTCAACATGAGAAACCGAGAAAATCACCAAACTCGAAAACGCAACAAGTGATAAGTCTGAAATCCATTTTCGAAGAACTAGAGCTTGTCATGAGAATAAGCACAATCTCTAAAACATCACATGGATAATACCCAAATAACAACCAAGAAAGGTGATGCAAGAATGCAAAGGTTTGAGCTCTCTCCGAACGATACGATCGAGTTACTCACTCGAGAGCCCTCTTGATAGAACGGCAACTAAACTATAAACCGGTCTCCAACTACACTATGAGACCGGTGAGAAAGAAACCCTATCAAGAGCAAACCTTAACCTTGCGCATTCCACTTGAGCTTGATGATGATGGTCTTGACCGCAACAAGATGGAACGCCTTTCTTGATTGTGCTTGCTTGACGAAGTCTTGTAGATTGCTCCCCCATAATCCACCATGGGAGAGCTTCTTCTTCGGCGCATCTTCTCAAATCCATGAACACCATATGGATGGCAAGCTTCAAGCATATGATCTCTTCGAGTTGGCTCATCTTGAACTTGCACTTCATTTCTTCATTCTTCATCATGTTGATGTCTTGAGATAACTTGAGGGCTCACTTTATCTTCATCTTCAAGACATACTTGACACTTGATATCCTTCATCAATTTCTTCTTATTGCAACCTTGAAGCCAACATATGGTTCAAGCATTGCCTATGGACAACTACTACAAATATAACTCAATGCAAACATTAGTCCATAGGGATTGTCATTAATTACCAAAACCACACATGGGGGCTCCATGCACTTTCACATACATATATCATGATGAGTACTATGAGATTTAATCAGGGCATTACGACAAAGTACATAGACCGCTATCCAGCATGCATCTATGCCTAAAAAGTCCACCTTCAGGTTATCATCCGAACCCCTTCCAGTATTAAGTTGCAAACAACGAGACAATTGCATTAAGTATGGTGCGTAATGTAATCAACACAAATATCCTTAGACAAAGCATCGATGTTTTATCCCTAGTGGCAACGGCACATCCACAACCTTAGAGGTTGTTGTCACTCCCAGATTCAATGGAGGCATGAACCCACTATCGAGCATAAATACTCCCTCTTGGAGTTACAAGTATCAACTTGGCCAGAGCCTCTACTAGCAACGGAGAGCATGCAAGAACATAAACAACATATATGATAGATTGATAATCAACTTGACATAGTATTCAATATTCATCGGATCCCAACAAACACAACATGTACAAATAGATGATCTTGATCATGATAGGCAGCTCACAAGATCTAACATGATAGCACAATGAGGAGAAGACAACCATCTAGCTACTGCTATGGACCCATAGTCCAGGGGTGAACTACTCACACATCGATCCGGAGGCGATCATGGCGATGAAGAGCCCTCCGGGAGATGATTCCCCTCTCCGGCGAGGTGCCGGAGGCGATCTCTGAATCCCCGAGATGGGCTTGGCGGCGGCGGCGTCTGCGTAAGGTTTTCCGTATCGTGGCTCTCGGTGCTCGGGGTATTCGCGACGAAGGCTTTAAGTAGGCGGAAGGGCGGAGTCGGAGGGCTGACAGGGGCCCCACAGGCTAGGGCGGCGTGGGCCCCCCTTAGGCCGCGCGGCCCTAGTGTGGCGGCACCCTGTCGCCCCACTTCGTATCTCCCTCGGTCTTCTGGAAGCTTCGTGGAAAAATAAGACCCTGGGCGTTGATTTTGTGCAATTCCGAGAATATTTCCTTTGTAGGATTTCTGAAACCAAAAACAGCGAGAAAACAACAAGCTGGCTCTTCGGCATCTCGTCAATAGGTTAGTGCCGGAAAATGCATAATAATGACATATAATGTGTATAAAACATGTGAGTATCATCATAAAAGTAGCATGGAACATAAGAAATTATAGATACGTTTGGGACGTATCAAGCATCCCCAAGCTTAGTTCCTACTCCCCCTCGAGTAGGTAAACGATAACAAAGATAATTTCTGAAGTGACATGCTATCATAATCTTGATCAATACTATTGTAAAGCATATGAGATGAATGCGGCGATTCGAAGCAATGGTGAAGACAATGAGTAAACAAATGAATCATATAGCAAAGACTTTTCATGAATAATACTTTCAAGACAAGCATCAATAAGATTTGCATAAGAGTTACTCATAAAGCAATAAATTCTTAGTAAAGGCATTGAAGCAACACAAGGGAAGATATAAGTTTGAGCAGTTGCTTTCAACTTCAACATATTTATCTCATGGATAATTGTCAACACAAAGTAATATAACAAGTGCAATAGGTAAACATGTAAGAATCAATGCACACAGTTTACACAAGTGTTTGCTTCTAAGATAGAAGGAATAGGTAAAGCTGACTCAACAATAAAGTAGAAGATTGGCCCTTCGCGAGAGGAAGCATGGATTACTATATTTGTGCTAGAGCTTTTCATTTTGAAAACAAGAAACAATTTTGTCACCGGTAGTAATAAATCATATGTGTTATGTATAAGATATCCTATAAGTTGCAAGCCTCATGCATAGTATACCAATAGTGCTCACACCTTGTCCTAATTAGCTTGGATTAACATGGATTATCATTGCATAGCATATGTTTCAACCAAGTGTCACAAAGGGGTACCTCTATGCCGCATGTACAAAGGTCTAAGGAGAAAGCTCGCATTGGATTTCTCGCTTTTGATTATTCTCAACTTAGACATCCATACCGGGACAACATAGACAACAGATAATGGAATCCTCTTTAATGCATAAGCATTCAACAACAGTTAATATTCTCATAAGAGATTGAGGATAAATGGTCCAAACTGAAACTTCCACCATGGATCATGGCTTTAGTTAGCGGCCCAATGTTCTTCTCTAACAATATGCATACTCAAACCATTTGATCATGAAAATCGCCCTTACTTCAGACAACACGAACATGCATAGCAACTCACATGATATTCAACAAAGGTGAAAAAGTTGATGGCGTCCCCAGAAACATGGTTACCGCTCAACAAGCAACTTATTAAGAAATAAGATACATAGATACATATTCTTCACCACAGTAGTTTTTTAAGGCTATTTTTCCCATGAGCTATATATTGCAAAGACAAGGGAATAGAATTTTAAAGGTACCACTCAAGTAATGTACTTTGGAATGGCAGAGAAATACCATGTAGTAGATAGGTATGGTGGACACAAATGGCATAGTATTTGGCTCAAGGATTTGGATGCACGAGAAGAATTCCTCTCAATACAAGGCTAGGCTAGCAAGGTTGTTTGAAGCAAACTCAAGTACAAAATGGTGCAGCAAGACTCACATATGAACATATTGTAAGTATTATAAGACTTTACATCGTCTCCTTGTTGTTCAAACACCTCAACCAGAAAATATCTAGACTCTAGAGAACCCAATCATGCAAACCAAATTTTAACAAGCTCTATGTAGTTCTTCATCAATAGGTGCAAAGTGCATGATGCAAGAGCTTAAACATGATCTATATGAGCACAACAATTACCAAGTATCAAATTATTCAGGACATTATACCAATTACCACATGCGGCATTTTCCGTTTCCAACCATATAACAATGAACGAAGTAGTTCAACCTTCGCAATGAACATTAAGAATAAAGCTAAGAACATATGTGTTCATACGAAACAGCGGAGCGTGTCTCTCTCCCAAACAAGGAATGCTAGGATCCGATTTTATTCAAACAAAACAAAAACAAAAACAAACAGACACTCCAAGTAAAGCACATAAGATGTGACGGAATAAAAATATAGTTTCACTAGAGGTGACCTGATAAGTTGTCGATGAAGAAGGGATGCCTTGGGCATCCCCAAGCTTAGATGCTTGAGTCTTCTTAAAATATGCGGGGATGAACCACGGGGGCATCCCCAAGCTTAGACTTTTCACTCTTCTTGATCATATTGTATCATCCTCCTCTCTTGACCCTTGAAAACTTCCTCCACACCAAACTCAAAACAATCTCATTAGAGGGTTAGTGCATAATTGAAAATTCATATATTCAGAGGTGACATAATCATTCTTAACACTTCTGGACATTGCACAAAGCTACTGAAAGTTAATGGAACAAAGAAATCCATCAAACATAGCAAAACGAGGCAATGCGAAATAAAAGGCAGAATCTGTCAAAACGAACGAGTCCGTAAATACGAATTTTTTATAGGCACCATACTTGCTCAGATGAAAATGCTCAAATTGAATGAAAGTTGCGTACATATCTGAGGATCACACACGTAAATTGGCAGATTTTTCTAAATTTTCTACAGCAGGGGCGGCTCAATTTCGTGACAGCAAGAAATCTGTTCCTGCGCAGCAATCCAAATCTAGTATTGACTTTACTATCAAAGACTTTACTTGGCACAACAATGCAATAAAATAAAGATAAGGAGACGTTGCTACAGTAGTAACAACTTCCAAGACTCAAATATAAAACAAAAGTGCAGAAGTAAAATAATGGGTTTCCCATAAGCGCTTTTTTTAACGCCTTTCAGCTAGGCGTAGCAAGTGTGAATCAAGTATTATCGAGAAATGAAGCATCAACAGAGGGGTTTGGAGTTTTCTCAACTATGCATTGTATCTTATTTAAGTAAGTTTCAGAGGCTCCTTTTTCATTACTCTTAGGCTTGCTATTCTCATCAAACAAATTTTCAGGAACAAGCCAACCATAGTTATTTTCTAGAGCTTCATGCATTCCTAGGAGCTTACAAGGTATTGATGTCTTAATCTCCCCTTCACAATTAACTTTATTAGTGTACTTTAATCTATCTTTTTCCATTTTTTCAAGGGTACTAGCAAAGTTGGTATAAGATCCAAGCATCTTATATTTAATAAAGACCTTTCTAGCCTCTCTTGCTACACCCCCAAATTCTTTAAGAAGGGTTTCTAAGACAAAATCTTTCTTTTCTCCTTCCTCCATATCACAGAGTGTAAGAAACATGTGTTGAATTATAGGATTGAGATTAACAAATTTAGTTTCCAACATGTGTACTAAAGAAGCAACGAGCAATTTCATAAGTAGGAGCAAGTTCTACCAAGTGTCTATCTTCAAAATCTTCAGCTGTACTAACATGAGTGAAAAAATCTTCTATATTATCTCTTCCAATTATAGACCCTCGTCCTACTGGTATGTCTTTTAGAGTGAACTTAGGAGGAAACATGATGAAATAAACAATAAGTAAATAAATGCAAGTAACTAATTTTTTTGTGTTTTTAATATGGAGAACAAGACAGTAAATAAAGTAAAACTAGCAACTAATTTTTTTGTGTTTTTGATATAGAGAGCAAACAAAGCAGTAAATAAAGTAAAGTAAAGCAAGACAAAAACAAAGTAAAGAGATTGGATGTGGGAGACTCCCCTTGCAGCGTGTCTTCATCTCCCCGGCAGCGAGTTAACACACGTCCGTTGGGAACCCCAAGAGGAAGGTGTGATGCGTACAGCAGCGAGTTTTCCCTCAGTATGAAACCAAGGTTATCGAACCAGTAGGAGTCAAGGAACACGTGAAGGTTGTTGGTGACGGAGTGTAGTGCGGCGCAACACCGGGATTCCGGCGCCAACGTGGAACCTGCACAACACAATCAAAGTACTTTGCCCCAACGTAACGGTGAGGTTGTCAATCTCACCGGCTTGCTGTAAACAAAGGATTAGATGTATAGTGTGGATGATGATGTTTGTTTGCGAATAACGATAACGAACAATTGCGGTAGATTGTATTTCGGATGTAAAGAATGGACCGGGGTCCACAGTTCACTAGTGGTGTCTCTCCCATAAGATAAATAGCATGTTGGGTGAACAAATTACGGTTGGGCAATTGATAAATAAAGAAGGCATAACAATGCACATACATATATCATGATGAGTACTATGAGATTTAATCGGGGCATTACGACAAAGTACATAGACCGCTATCCGGCATGCATCTATGCCTAAAAAGTCCACCTTCGGGTTATCATCCGAACCCCTTCCGGTATTAAGTTGCAAACAACGGACAATTGCATTAAGTATGGTGCGTAATGTAATCAACACAAATATCCTTAGACAAAGCATTGATGTTTTATCCCTAGTGGCAACGAGCACATCCACAACCTTAGAACTTTACATCCATTGTCCCGGATTCAATGGAGACATGAACCCACTATCGAGCATAAATACTCCCTCTTGGAGTCACAAGTATCAACTTGGCCGAGCCTCTACTAGCAACGGAGAGCATGCAAGAACATAAACAACATATATGATAGATTGATAATCAACTTGACATAGTATTCCATATTCATCGGATCCCAACAAACACAACATGTAGGATTACAAATAGATGATCTTGATCATGATAGGCAGCTCACAAGATCTAACATGATAGCACAATGAGGAGAAGACAACCATCTAGCTACTGCTATGGACCCATAGTCCAGGGGTGAACTACTCACACATCGATCCGGAGGCGATCATGGCGATGAAGAGCCCTCCGGGAGATGATTCCCCTCTCCGGCAGGGTGCCGGGAGCGATCTCCTGAATCCCGGAGATGGGATTGGCGGCGGCGGCATCTCCGGAAGGTTTTCCGTATCGTGGCTCTCGATGCTGGGGTATTCGCGACGAAGGCTTTAAGTAGGCGGAAGGGTAGGTTTAGGGGCGACGCGAGGGCCCCACACGCCGAGGGCCGCGCGGCCAAGACCCGGGCCGCGCCGCCTGTTGTGTCGGCGCCTCGTCGCCCCACTTCGTTTCCCTTTCGGACTTCTGGAATCTTCGTGCAAAAATAAGACCCTGGGCGTTGATTTCATCCAATTCCGAGAATATTTCCTGTGTAGGATTTCTGAAACCAAAAACAGCAGAAAACAACAACTAGCTCTTCGGCATCTTGTCAATAGGTTAGTGCCGGAAAATGCATAATAATGACATATAATGTGTATAAAACATGTGAGTATCATCATAAAAATTGGCAGAAAATGTTTTGATAAATGATAGGGAAAAATTGGCTTTATGCAAAATGAACCTGAGCTCTACCAGCCAGATGTGCACGTAGGTATAGGATGTCTTTTGAGTCCACAAAAGTGTCCTTGCCAATACAATTCAAATGTATTGACCATTCGTGGCTGCAACGTATCATGTTGCGAGGTTTTCGAACGATGAGTAAGGAAACGTTAGGGGTTACGAGTCTATCCACAACATGCTCGCTTTGTGGCACATGAAGATGAAGGACTCCATGCTGTCTATGTTTATTCGTTGTGAAACTCTGATGATATGCTAGTCTTGTGCTATGCAATTTGTAATCCTTTATGTAAATTATGGATCATACGATGTAATAAAGACCATTGTTTCTTGGTATTACATCTTGTACTGTGTGTGCTAGCGATTGATCCAGGGACTAGCACAGATACGCACAGAGATCGACACCCTAAAAAGGTGAGGTCGCTACAGATGGTATCAGAGCATTGTGTTGACCGTAGGTTTGTGACCCTATGTTTGGATTAGAAATAGGAAGACCCTAGGATGAAAATTTTGTATAATCCTATTTCAATCAAAAAGATGTTTGCTTTGTGAACTTCTAATATTCTTACCTACTCCATCTTCAAAAATGTTTTCCTCTTTTCTTTAGATGGCCTACCTCCTGAAAACCATTAAGAAAAGACAGATGATGACCTTGTACCCGAAGTGAATGACTAATGCTTCATATGATATTCTTCGACTCCGCAAGAAGTGTTTAATGGAAGGCCAATGAAGAACTTGAACAAAGACTTCGATGCGGACTACACAACACACGAAGATACACCGAAGGAGTAGAATAGAAACTTGATGCATCCAATATAGAAATAGACAAGACCACCATATTTCTCTTTTATTGAACCGGCAATATCGTAACGAAGTATTGATCTTACCAAATTGTGGTATGACCATACTAGTTTGTTTGTGGTTGAACCATGTTGGTTGATGTTTGTTAGATGATTGTTGTTTGCTGAATTGCTTTGATCTGCTGTGTTTGGGTAGGAATTCTCCCTTAGAATCTTTCTATCTATTCTCATCTATACCCAACCCAGAGAATGTTTTCTCGGCACCTCGCCATGAAGACAACAGTAGTGAAACCAACCTTGATGATTCCTATCAAGGTGAAGAAGCATAGAGCGTGAGATAGCAAAACCGTAGTTAAGAATCGATAGAGGTGTTTTGAAAAAAAAAATTCAATAATGGGGATTGAAACATTGATTCAATTCTCCATGGAAGTTTTTTTCAAACTTGTGAGGTTGACCCAGGGTTAGAATACGAGATGTACCAAACTGAATACAAAGCAATGATTGGGTGCGACATGGATTGGCCCCCATGACGACTACTCATATTGTTCGCTCTTGTTATGAGGAATGGTAAATCTAGAGAGACATACCTACAAGAGAGACGTCGCTGATAAGCCTGAACCATAGGGTGAATAGATATTATGCCCTTATAGTAGGCAAGTGCTGCCAAGCGTAGGACTACGGTGGGTTTGAAGACCCAACCCCTAGATGAAAAATAGTGGAAGACCTTCAAGTAGGAAGATGAATGATCCCTTGAAGTACTCTCATTTGGTTTTCCGTTTGACCCAAAGAGTGACCCTTTCTGTCAAGCGTAGTTCAACCACCAGCCCATATGAAGCCTAACTATGAGGAAACCTACTCAAGTCACCTTGAAGAGTTTTGTTATTCACTATATGTGAATAAACAACCCCTATTGGAGGTCAGAAACCATAGATATTCCAAGAGACGACCCAATGCCAAGTCATACCTAGGATGAACCGACCATGAACCCAATACCTAAGACTACCTACAAAAGTTTCTTTTAAGGGTGGTAGCCACCCTAACATATACCAAACCCATCTTTCTTTCTAGCCTTTCTCGAATCTCGAGGACGAGATTCCTTTTAAGGGTGGTAGTCTGTCACATCCCAAAATTTTCCAAATTTTGATACGTGAAATAAAAATAAAATTTAAGCTTGGTTGGTTGTCTTGATTTAAAATTTACAATGAAATAAAAAAATTGGTATTACTTAAAACTATTTTCCAAAAAGGAGTTTTTAAATGCATGCATTGCATTCATGAGCATCATGGCATCGTTGCAATCCCTAGGAAAAACTTGAATGAAATTTTAAATTTTGTTAAAGAAACCTAAAACCCGAAGTAATGCAAATAAAGTCATATAGGCCTATGTGCCAATTTTTAATTTATCAAAATGTTTTAAAAGTGGTTCCACAATATTCTTCATTGAATAAGGAATCCGCTGATATTTTATTTATATTTTTCTAACTTAGTTTGAGACACTTTCGATCAAATTCGGTTTTCAAATTATTTCCAAATTCTATTTTAGAAAGCTAAATAGAAGAGAAGAAGAAAAAAAAAAGAAAAAAAAAGGCAAAGAAGCGGCCGGGGCTTGGCCATGCCATCTCCAAAGCAGCCAGCGCATCAGGCGCGTGACCGCATGCACGTCTGCGTGCACGTGGCGAGCGAGCGACGCATCAACACAGCATGGTAAGGGCATGAGCAATGGTGACATACACAACTAGCTGCTTCATGTAAAAAAGTTGTCCTTAGCAACATGTTGAATTTTATCTCTCCAATGGAAGCTATAATTTTAGTCAGAAAAAAGAGAGAAGAGACCCCACAAATATGACACTATGTATCTCTTTCTCTCAAAAACCATACTTTTAAGGCTTAAGATCCCACTTCCTGAAGAGGAGGCTGCCTCCTCATCCGAACCTACTTTGGACCAACCGAACCTAGTTAAAGGTGTGAGGCAGTAGCTCTAGGGCAGTGCATTGGGCATGCCCTAACGTTGTCTCGTCCGCGTTCATTTCCTTTTCCTCTGATCTGGGCCCCACTGCCACGTCGGATCGTCATCAATCTTCAGCCACGAACGGACACAGCTATGACTGCGTACGTTTTCAGTTTTTGCTTTTCATCCCCAATTGATTTCCGGCGATTTAAGTCACCAATTGTTGCCCCGTTTGTTGCTACTTAAGCTCCACACCCTCCTCTTCATTTCCCCTCAAACGGCACACCAAGAGAGCCACCAGGCTGCTCGAATTTGACCTCGCAAGTCTACGGTGCCGGCGACTTTTCGGGACGATTCCGGTGAGCACAGTCCATCTTTTGACCTCTAGTTTCTTCCAAACTTCCTATCTTTTCATTTCGCATCTCTCAGACTTCGTTTCGAAATTTTTGGTGCACCACAGAGACAGAGCCATAATCATCTGTGAATACGTTCGCGGGAAAGTTCTCCGGTGGCGATTTCCGGCGAACTACTGCACCTCATCGTCCACGACTTCCCCATCGAGATTCCCTTGCCAAGCCGATCTCCTTCGTCCGCTTCGCCATCATCGGAATCATTGGAACATCAACCTTCGACGATATATCACAGCAAACTGAGTTGCTGTACGTGAGCTCCTCTCTCTGTTTTTTTTTTTGTTCTTTTCTTTCCTTATTTCAGTAAACCACAAGATCTAGATCCTAAGGCTGGTAATATATCACTTAGATGAAGGGGTATCATCCAATCAGAATCTGCCACTTGTCATATTGGTTATAATTTTCGAATACTCTAGGCAGGATATATTCCAATCTTAGAAAAATCATATCTTAAGTTCCGTTTATCGAAATTTAACAAATAAGATGTCCCTGGATTCACAAAAATATGAAGAATACATTAGATACATAATATTGCACTTTTGCATCATATTTTTACACAGTTTTTGCAGAAACTCAAATAGAGTATTTTGGCCATATAAATAGTTCTACAAATTATTTTGGAATAATTCCTTTTGCTATTAACAGAGAATTGAACCCTCTGTACAGTAGCATTAGAAAAGAAAAATGTGACCTATACATTTTCTTTGTAGTATTTGTTTAGTGTTGTAGATCTTTTCTAATGATAGGAAATATTTTTAATTATTAATTTAACATTAAAATTTTACCATGGCATCATGCATATAGTTGAAACCAGAGAACATATTAAGTGTGTTGTTCATGTTTAATCCACATATTGCATCCATATTTTTATTTGTGATTGTATATGTGTTGCTATGTGTTTATGGAGTGAAAACATTTGTTTTGTAGATTGTGGTTGTGCTGATTGCAACGAGTGTTTCTGCGAAGAGTGTACCAACTCGTCCTCTCACCAAGGCAAGTGACACACCCTCACAAATGTCCCAGTTTTTATCTATGCACAGTAGAGATTTTTGTATTATACATGTGTAGGGTATATGCTTTGCTATGCAATCCCAGTAGTCTAGCTACCCCTACTTGACTACTTTGTCGCCATTAAACTTAGTAGGATGCTTAGCTATGCTATGAAAATGTTTTGCTAATGATTAAGGAAAAACAACTAAGTTTAATGAACTACCTGGGTGAATGGTGGAGCTTTGGAGCGGGTGGCTGCATCAGGGGCCCTGTCAACGGCGATACCCTGGTGTGAGTACACAATTGCGGAAAGTCACCCGGGATTAAAGAGATTGTAGACAACCTTGCTCATTAGCTTACCGTACAACCACATGCTATATGGGCTACGGCTTGACGGAGTATGTTGTGAGAACCGGATCCTACGTGACGGATGATGTAGGGGATTGTAGGTTGGTACGGGTCCGTAGAGGATGGTACAGGGGATTACTTCGGAAAAGTCTCGTCCTAGTCAACATCTGTCCATTTGAGCAAAATGTGCATCATGGAAGAAGAGTAGACTAGGTCATGTGGGTAAATTTGTACAACCTCTGCAGAGTGTTAAAACTAAGTACTTAGCCGTGTCCCCGGTTACGGACAATTTGAGCGAACTGACAAGTCCTTGTTCGAAGATCTCCTCATCCCAATTTCTTAAATAAAATTTGAATGGGTGAACAAGGGTAGGAAGGTACATTGGGGCTTTACCAATGCTACTGTTAATTGGTACATTGGGGATTTACCAATGTTACTTGTAAATTAGATTGGAAGAAAATGTTTTGATAAATGATAGGGAAAAATTGGCTTTATGCAAAATGAACCTGAGCTCTACCAGCCAGATGTGCACGTAGGTATAGGATGCCTTTTGAGTCCACAAAAGTGTCCTTGCCAATACAATTCAAATGTATTGACCATTCGTGGCTGCAACGTATCATGTTGCAGGTTTTTCAGACGATGAGTAAGGAAACGTTAGGGGTTACGAGTCTATCCACAACATGCTCGCCTCTGGCACATGAAGATGAAGGACTCCATGCTGTCTATGTTTATTCGTTGTGAAACTCTGATGATATGCTAGTCTTGTGCTATGCAATTTGTAATCCTTTATGTAAATTATGGATCATACGATGTAATAAAGACCATTGTTTCTTGGTATTACATCTTGTACTGTGTGTGCTAGCGATTGATCCAGGGACTAGCACAGATACGCACAGAGATCGGCACCCTAAAAAGGTGAGGTCGCTACAGTGGTTGAGGTGGCCTCAACAGCAATTCTTTGCTGTTCAGGAAGCTCCCACCCATGTTGGCTTGCTGTGGCTTTGTGAATGCATCACTGGACAATCCCTTGTTGGATTTCCAGTGTTCTTTGCTGTTGACAAACTAGAATAGGCACAAGTTGCCTATCTGTCTGATGGTTAGCAAACCATGTAGTGCTAGGTGAGTTGGGTAGGCTAGCTGTGAAACTCTCCCTTGCTGAATTCTTTGGTTTGCCACAAGTGTTAACACACTTGGGCTTGACCATTACTTCCACGGGATGATTTTCTCCTGGCTTAATCCCCTTTTTGCCAGCATCAAATGGTTTTATCACCAAATGATGATGCACACAGGGTATCATACCCTCTGGCTTGTGTATGTGTTATGCACATGCTTATTTATGAGCAAAATAGTTGTTTGCCCATGATTTCTTGTTTATACCTCATTCCAGCTCCTAGAATTATTTGTTGGTGTAGAGGATTGCTTATGTGATGCTTGGTTTGCTTGCCCTGCTCCTCCTTGCAAGCTTGTGGTGCTTGGTTAAATTCTGTGGCTATTTGAGTAGGTTGAACAGCAGTAGCTGTTCTTCTGTTCTTGTGTTCTTGGTGAACTTACCCAGCTGCTCCTTGTCGATGAGTGTCTAGGGTTTGTTGTGAAAAGCTTTTATGTGGTTTGCTCCTTCATCTCTGGTCGACAACAAGGCCTGGCAGCTTGTTGGTGACTCACTGGCTGTGTGTGTGTGTGCTGTGATGCATGCACACACAGTGGCTTGCTGTTGGACATGCACAATGGTTGTGTGAGCAGCTTGTGTGCCTGCTGGTTGTCACATGTCCAGTGAATGGATCAGCTCGGCTGGTTCTTGGTCATATCCTCACATTTTACTTTCTTTTACTAATTGATGACCCACAAGTATAGGGGGTGTATCGTAGTATCTTCGATAAGTAAGAATGTTGATCCCAACGAGGAGCAGAAGGTGTTGACAAGCAGTTTCGATGAAGGATTCACTGTAAATGCTCACAGACAAGTATTCAGGGGGTTTTGATGTAATAGATGAATAAAGTACGAGTAAGTAAAGTGCGAGAGTGTTGGGGGGATGACCCCCGGTATGCCAAAGGCATGCCAAACCGGATGGTTTGAGCCATCAAGATACCGGTTTAATGTTCGTACCGGAACTTAGAGATAAGAACTTAGCTAAGTGAAGCTAAGCCGGTATCCCCAAGAGGGTATGCCGGAACCGGATAAGAAGACACCGGGTTACCGGAAAGAAGAGCAGGTCGGCAGGACTAGTCAAAGATTCTCTCCCGAGCTAGAAGACAAAGATGAGCTAAGCAAAGTAACTTTAGACGAAGGGTCGACGATAAAGAGAAGGATGACGGTCAAAGAAGCCGGAGGACGTCGGCATCCCCGATTAAAGAGGACTCCGGTGTCTTCTATGATTAAAGTAGCTTTGTAAAGTAGTTTGTCTAGTCAAAGATGCCATTAGGGTTTCTTGCCCTGTAAGCCACCTCTCCCCTATATAAGGAGAGGGGGCAGCCCCTCTTACGGGCAGATACGCGGGACACATGAACACTGAGAAACTTGTAACCTGTTGAGATCAATAAAGATGATGATCTAGAGCGAGTTCTTCCTTATGTCTTTCTTCTTTAACCTCTAGCCTTGGCTAAGTTCTTGAGGAAACCATCCGGAAGTTCATCCCGTCTAATCACAAACCCTCCCCCGAATCCTCTTGCGTCCATTCGGCCCCAACCTAAGCCATCCTATGGCATCTGTTTGTTCACCACGACGACGGTTGGCGCCCACCGTGGGGCATGAAGTGGCGCTTGCTGGAATACATATTCGGGCGGGCATCCTCGAGGTCGCCGGCGAGCGGACGATGTCTCGCGCTCGTCCGCGAGCTTCTACTCCATCGACTTCATCAACGACAACGCGGGTTGCTTCGCCAACGGCGGCATCTTCCCCAAGAACGGACGCATCATCGAGTTCGGCAGCCACCGCGTCTACTTCGGCATCGTCCCCGTGCGCCACCGCCTCTCGCCGGTGCTGGTGGCACCGGACCCGGCAAGGTGGCTCTGTGCTGGCCGCGCCGCCGGTAGCGTCGAGGTGATGATGGCTGGCGCAGCCGGCGCGGGCAAGGAGGCTGCAGACGAAGTTGCAGGTCGTGCGGCTGCGACCCGTGTGGCCAAGCCACCGCTGGAGCGCGACACCGGCGCGCCGGGAGCGTCTTCCGTACCACCGGCAACACCTCTCCAAGCGCCGATGAGCGTGCTGGCAACGCCCATCGCGCAGAACATCGACCCGGCAACGGCTCAGGCGGAGCTGGAAGCGCAGCGCCAGAAGATACTCGAGAGCGGCAAGAACGTCGTCAGGGCGCAGCGCGAGCTGAACCTAACCGTACGTGAGTATAACGCTGCCCATGGCTTTGCTTCGTTAGCGCTCATGCTGCTAGGATACCGGAAAACCGGCTTAAGGCTCGCAATCTAGATCAGGATTTGCGTAAGGAAGTTCTTACCGGCAAGAGTACCTCTGCATCCGCTAGCATTGTAGAGAAACCTAAGTACAGTGAGTCCGGATAAAACCATAAAAGCTGCTAAGGCTGCCGTAGATCCGTGTGACTCGCTTACCGGAGAGGCTCGGCAAAACAACAAGAGCGTGTCGAGAGCTGCTAGATACCGTAGAGCAGCAGAACGGCGAGCAGGCTGGCTAAGCTGAACAAGGCTATAGCCTCGAAATCCGCGCGTTCAACAAAGAATGCCGGAAGCAAGTCCCATGGGCAGGCCTCGTCCCCCCATCCGGACAGAAGAAGAGAAAAAGAAGTGAACGCACAGCAGATGACTGTGTACGATCCGGTCCTTGCCGGTAAACAACAAGCCGGGCAACACGATGCCGGTAGAAAAAGCCAAGGGGCAGAGCGAGGCTACGCCAAAGGAGGCTATGCCGGAAACAATCATGCCGGTAGACACGAAACCGGGCAAAACTATCCGGCTGCAAGGGCAGCGTACGATGAGGAGGAGATACCTCCACCAAGGTACCGGCAGGCAAGGGCCGCGGCACCAGAACATTACGATGAAGCTGATTCAACAAGACTCACCGCTTACCGGAAACCTTTGGGAGAGCGGTTGGGAGAAAGAAACTTGCCGGAACGGGATGCGAGGCACCGTCTGGACAGAGTATACCTGTCGGAAATGATTGAGGCAGAGGGTCCTCCGGGTCCAAAGTGCTTTGGCCCAAGGATCATGAAAGAGCCACCACCGGTTCGCAACTTTCGGTTGCCCCGTGACACCAAGACATACGATGGCACCACTAAGCCGGAAGAGCGGCTCGCGGATTACGTGACCGCGGTATACGTTGCTGGTGGCGGAGGAGTCATAGCTGGAGGAGGAAACCGGCGTTGGGCCGTGAGAATCGTGCCGACGTTCCTAGTAGGACCGGCAAGAATTTGGCTGAACAACTTGCCGGAAGGAAGCATAAATGGCTGGTTGCACTTTGAGGAAGCTTTTGTAAGCAACTTCAGCAGTACCTACAGAAGGCCAAACAGGCCTCAGCAGCTCGCTTTATGCGTGCAGCGCCCGCAAGAAACAGACCGGGATTATCTGACCCGGTGGAACTCCACCAGAAACTCTTGTGAAGGAGTGATAGAAGCGCAGGCCATTGCTTGGTTTAGCCAAGGATGCCGGCGAGGTTCGCCTTTGTGGCAAAGGCTACAGAGGAACATGCCAACAACGTTGGCGGAGATGATGCGTGTGGCGGATAACTATGCGTTGGGAGACCCAATGCAACCGGCGATACAAGCTGAGCCGGAACAATCAAACCCGCCTCAAGCGGCAATACCGGGATAACCGGAACAACAAAAGGAGGGAAGATTTCCCGGATCGAAGGTATGGCTCGCGAGCAAGTTGCTCGCTGTGCAAGAAAACTCGATGCCGGCGGCAGCCAGAGGCAAAGAACCGGATCGCAGCCATGGGCAGGTCCTAAGAAACAGTGGGTCGAAAAGAAACCCTGGGGCTAGAAAAAGAACTGGCAGGAACCCGCAAAGTACACCATGGAAGCTGCCATGGACCAACTTTGCCGGTGGCACACGCCGAATCCGGCTCACCCGTCGAACCACTTGACAAAAGATTGTACCTGGACCAAGTACTTGATGCAAAAGGGGGCGGTAAAAGACACCCAAGGACAAGGGGGCAATGCAATGATGCCACCACCGGACATGCCGCGTCAGCAGCAGCTACCACCACCACCACCGCTTACCGGGGCAAATGCCTTGCCGGTACACCCTCAGCAAAATAGGCAACAGTATCAACAAGTCAATCAGGTGGGAGAAGGCTACGGCCAACCACCTCCACCGACACCCTTGGGCCGGAACGTTTATAAGGACCCAGATGTGTGCTGCGTCGTGTTCGTCACCGAGCCGACAGACAAGCAAAGCCTGCGCCGTCGTTCCATGGAGGTGAACGCGGTGATGCCGGCAGTGCCAAAATACATGTCGTGGTCAGAGCAGGAACTCTCATGGTCATACCGGGATCACCCTAAAATCATGCCGAACCCGGGTGGTTACGCTCTCGTGGTGGACCCAATCATGAAAGGGCCAACGACTCGCGTCAAGTTCAGCAAGGTGCTGATAGACAATGGGAGCAGCATAAACATAATGTACAAGCACACCATGCATACGCTGGGCATAACAGAAAACATGCTTCATGATGCGTGTAGTTGACACGTCCGTTGGGAACCCCAAGAGGAAGGTGTGATGCGCACAGCGGCAAGTTTCCCTCAGTAAGAAACCAAGGTTTAATCGAACCAGTAGGAGTCAAGAAGCACGTTGAAGGTTGATGGCGGCGGGATGTAGTGCGGCGCAACACCGGAGATTCCGGCGCCAACGTGGAACCTGCACAACACAACCAAAGTACTTTGCCCCAACGAAACAGTGAGGTTGTCAATCTCACCGGCTTGCTGTAACAAAGGGTTAACCGTATTGTGTGGAAGATGATTGTTTGCGAGAGAAAATAGTAAAACAAGTATTGCGACAGATTTGTATTTCGAGTATTAAAAGAATGGACCGGGGTCCACAGTTCACTAGAGGTGTCTCTCCCATAAGATAAAAGCATGTTGGGTGAACAAATTACGGTCGGGCAATTGACAAATAGAGAGAGCATAACAATGCACATACATGACATGATAAGTATAGTGAGATTTAATTGGGCATTACGACAAAGTACATAGACCGCCATCCAACTGCATCTATGCCTAAAAAGTCCACCTTCGGGTTATCATCCGAACCCCCTCCGGTATTAAGTTGCAAAGCAACGAGACAATTGCATTAAGTATGGTGCGTAATGTAATCAACAACTACATCCTCGGACATAGCGCCAATGTTTTATCCCTAGTGGCAACGAGCACAACACAACCTTAGAACTTTACATCCTTGTCCCGGTGTCAATGCGGGCATGAACCCACTATCGAGCATAAGTACTCCCTCTTGGAGTTAAAAGTAAAAACTTGGCCGAGCCTCTACTAGAAACGGAGAGCATGCAAGATCATAAACAACACATGTATAATAACTTGATAATTAACATGACATGGTATTCTCTATCCATCGGATCCCGACAAACACAACATATAGAATTACGAGATAGATGATCTTGATCATGTTAGGCAGCTCACAAGATCCAACAATGAAGCACAATGAGGAGAAGACAACCATCTAGCTACTGCTATGGACCCATAGTCCAGGGGTGAACTACTCACTCATCACTCCGGAGGCGACCATGGCGGTGTAGAGTCCTCCGGGAGATGAATCCCCTCTCCGGCGGGGTGCCGGAGGAGATCTCCAGAATCCCCGAGATGGGATCGGCGGTGGCGGCGTCTCGGTAAGGTTTTCCGTATCGTGGTTTTTCGCCTCGGGGGTTTCGCGACGGAGGCTTTAAGTAGGCGGAAGGGCAGAGTCGGGGGCCTGACGAGGGGCCCACACCACAGGGCGGCGCGGGCCCCCCCTTGGCCGCGCCGCCATGTGGTTTGGCCACCTCGTGGCCCCACTTCGTGTGTTCTTCGGTCTTCTGGAAGCTCCGTGGAAAAATAGGACCCTGGGTCTTCGTTTCGTCCAATTCCGAGAATATTTCGTTACTAGGATTTCGAAACCAAAAACGGCGAGAAAACGGAAGCGGCACTTCGGCATCTTGTTAATAGGTTAGTTCCGGAAAATGCACGAATATGACATAAAGTGTGCATAAAACATGTAGGTATCATCAATAATATGGCATAGAACATAAGAAATTATCGATACGTCGGAGACGTATCAAGCATCCCCAAGCTTAGTTACTGCTCGTCCCGAGCGGGTAAAACGATAACAAAGATAATTTCGAAGTGATATGCCATCATAACCTTGATCATACTATTTTTAAACATATGTAGTGGATGCAGCGATCAAAACAATGGTGATGACATGAGTAAACGAGGTGAATCATATAGCAAAGACTTTTCATGAATAGTACTTCAAGACAAGTATTAATAAGTCTTGCATAAGAGTTAACTCATAAAGCAATAAATCAAAGTAAAGGTATTGAAGCAACACAAAGGAAGATTAAGTTTCAGCGGTTGCTTTCAACTTGTAACATGCATATCTCATGGATAATTTTCAACATAGAGTAATATAACAAGTACAATATGCAAGTATGTAGGAATCAATGCACGAGTTCACACAAGTGTTTGCTTCTTGAGGTGGAGAGAAATAGGTGAGCTGACTCAACATAAAATTAAAGAGAATGGTCCTTCAAAGAGGAAAGCATCGATTGCTATATTTGTGCTAGAGCTTTTATTTTGAAAACATGAAACAATTTTGTCAACGGTAGTAATAAAGCATATGAGTTATGTACATTATATCTTACAAGTTGCAAGTCTCATGCATAGTATACTAATAGTGCCCGCACCTTGTCCTAATTAACTTGGACTACCGGATCTTTGCAATGCACATGTTTTGACCAAGTGTCACAATGGGGTACCTCCATGTCGCCTGTACAAAGGTCTAAGGAGAAAGCTCGCATTTTGGATTTCTCGCTTTTGATTATTCTCAACTTAGACATCCATACCGGGACAACATGGACAACGAGATAATGGACTCCTCTTTAATGCATAAGCATGTGGCAACAATTATTATTCTCATATGAGATTGAGGATATATGTCCAAACTGAAACTTCCACCATGAATCATGGCTTTAGTTAGCGGCCCAAAGTTCTTCTCTAACAATATGCATGCTCTGACAAGGGATTAACTTGTCAATGCCTACGGATTATAGGCTAGGGTTTAGTTAGAAGTAGAGGGCAAGTAGATCTCGAAGGTTTCAGCCGAAAAGTACTCGACGATTATGAAAACTAGGGTTTGTAAACAATGATTCGATGATCTCCTCGTCCCTCGACTCCCCCTTTATATAAGAGGTGGAGCCGAGGGTTTCGTTTTGTACAAGTTACAGAGTCCGGGACGGTTTCTAACTCATCCCGCCAGATTACAAACAACACTTCCTATTACAATTCTACTTTCCTTAATATATCTTGGGCTCTCGAACCTTCTTATTCTTCGGGTAGTGGGCCTTCATTAAACCCCGGGTACTATCTTTGGCGAGCCCATTTGGGATGCCTATGTCGATAGCCCCGAGATTTTGCTTGAATCGTAGAATCGGGAAAATCTCCACTGCTTATTCTTATTCGACAATTTAAACTTTTCTATATTTCTTTATATAAATTTCTATATTGTACGGGGATATTGGTAGTTGGGGCTAGTTCATCCGACGGATCGGGTACTAGTTAACTGCTCTAGTGGCAATCCGCAAAAACCTACTTCAAGATCACGTCCCCGGACATGATCTCGGGATACTGGTGCAAACTTCGACGAGTGCCGCTTAAGGTCTTACCATTCCGTCGAGTCCCGGTCAAATTTATCGAGTACCTAACGCGTCCGTTAGGATTTTTCTTCGTATCCGTTGTACGGATAAAAGTAGCAGAGCGCAGTCTTCGGCGATGCCACGCCCAGCGAGAATGGATCCGGGGTCTTACCTTCGCAAATTTGCGGCATTCGAGAAATTGATCGCAACATTGGCGTTCCGAGAATATATTGTCGAGTGCTTTTCCGACTGTTGGAATGGCACATTTTATCGAGTCAAATATGACTTATATTAATCTCCCGATGGGAGTATATGCGGAGTTAATTATAACTCGAAATATACTCTCTTGCTTTTCTATCTTTCTTTCTTTTTCCTTTTTAAATTTCATCGGGCACGCGAACAGCGTTCCCGATGGGAGTAGCCCCCGAGGCTACAGCCAAGAACTTGTGCTTGGTTGTAGGCTCAACATTTTAGGCCACCCTGTCGCTATATTGCCATTATTTCCCGATATTCTCTCTTTTCTTTCTTCTTCTTTTTATATCTCGGGTGCGCGAACATCGCTCCCGATGGGAGTAGCCCCCCAGGCTACAACCAAGAACTTGTGCTTGGTTGTAGGCTCCCACAATTTCTATATTTGCCATAGTCGAAATTTTACTTTTATCGAAGTAGCCCCCGAGCATTTGGGCAAAAACTTGTTTCTGACCAAAGGCTCCCGAAGTATTCAAATAACTTCTCCTGTCGCCATTCTCCTTTTATTTTTCTTGTCGACATATTTTCCTTTGTCAATTCTCTTCAGCTCTATTAATAGTCGAGATTTTTCTGCCTTGTGGGTCCATTGTTCCCACCACGTTGACACGTCGTGCAAGTGGGGGACACACGTCCTCCGCTTTCCTGGCGCACGTTCGGTAACGCCTGTTCCATTCCATCTCCGTAAAAATACCTTTTTACCCTCTTATCTACTCGGATCTCTTTTCACCACACGATTTCTTCATCCGACGGTTCATTACTTCTCCCGAAGCCTATATAAACCTTTCTTCAACCTCCGTCCACTCCTTCGCTTGCGCCGCACATCTGCTCCCCTCGCAAAAACTCCCCTGCGCCCAACTCTTTCTGATCTTCCGCACGCACGAACATTGCTTTTCCAGTGCTGTTGATGCCACCGCGCACGCGACTCACCCGCCACAGCACTCCAAAATCCAAGATGGCCGCTGAGGATCTTGAGTGGGAGAGATCCAAAATCTCCAACCAAGATGTCAATATGCTAAGGCGAAGCTTCCTTTGACTGTGATTGGTCCCTTGGGTCCGGGCAGTCTCCACAACAGGTATGTATAGTGTGGTACTGCCATAAATCTAGCATATGCTGGTCGTCCCAACAAAGCGTGGTACTGCGATGGAAAATCCACGACTTCAAACTCCGGTTTCTCGATTCTATAATTTTCTCGGGTTCCAAACCGAACGTCGAGGTTGATCTTCCCCAATGGGTAACTTGGTTTCTCCGGTGTGATGCCGTGGAACCTTGTGTCCGTTGGCTTCAAGTTTGCTAAGGATATGTTCATCTTCCTCAATGTATCTGCATACATAAGGTTTAAGCTGCTGCCACCATCTATGAATACTCGAGAAACATCAAATCCCGCAATAACTCGCTGGCGAGAATAAGTGCTTGACCGCCCTGGTCGAGGAACTTGCTCGCGGATGATCCGCTATGGTGAAACCGATGTCTTTCCCCGACCAATTGAGGTACTCAACTCGTTGGTGGAGGCATTTTCTCCGCCATGAACACCTGTCTCGAGATTACTTTTTGAGTTCGTTGGACGGCCTTCCCTTCGAATCATCGACACCGCCCCGTTTGAGTTAGGATCGACATAAGGTGGTGGTGGAGGTGCTGCCGCTATTCCGAGCCGATGCCGATTGTCGTCCGTAATCGCGGGAGGTGGCGGTAGGTGAACTTCGCTCCCGGGCTCCCGAGGATTTCTCCGTGCTGCTCGAGCGTGAGCGTTTTACGCACATCCGAACATTGCTCGAAAATTTCGACAGTCTTTTCGCAGGTGCCTCGACTGTCTTTTCCCGTTGCTCGTCGAGGAAAAAGTGCATCCGGCACGGTCCGTTCGAGCATTTCTTCGGGGGACACGAAAGGTCTTGGAAACCTTGGCCCACTATTTTGTCCATTGCGGGAGTCGTCCCTATTATCACTTCGCTGCTCATTGCTTCTCCGATAATCATCTCTCGTTGTTTCCTCCTGTGTTTGCCCGAAATCCTGCCGAAATTTGCCCTGGGGCGTCATAATTCGGATACTGCCGAGGAAATCGTCGCCTCGATTGATAATTTCGACCACGGTCCTCCTCTGGCGACCTGTGTCGTTTATTGTGGACAGCGTCTTCTCCATCTGCCCATCTATTTGCTATCTCCATCAACGCGGATACTGTCTTTGGATTGGTCCTTCCCAAGTCCTCGACAAAATCTCCGCGCCTAATTCCTGCGACAAACGCATCTATTGCTCTCTCGTCAGATATATTTTCTGCCGAGTTTTTTATGATGTTCCACCTTTGGATGTATTTTCTCATTGACTCATCTGGCTTTTGTCGACACGCTCTCAGCTCTTCTAACGACGCAGGTTTTTTGCACGTGGACCTGAAGTTTTTGACGAATACGTCCTCGAAACTTTCCCAACTCGTCGATAGATCCCGGCGGAAGTTTTTTGATCCAAGATCGTGCGGCTCCGCTTAAGTGCACCTGAATACTTTGCATGGCTGTTGCTCTAGTTCCTCCGAGTTAACTTCACCGTCTCGAGGTAATCAATTAGCCGATCCTCCGGATCTTGCGGGCCGTCGAATTTTTGAAGTGATCGGGCAACTTAAATCCCGACGGGACTCGAGTTTTCGTACTCTCCTTGTGAAGCACGGCAGGCCGCACATATCCTTGTCGTTAAGCTCCGGGGATTGCCGATGATCCCTTCTGCTTTGCCTCGCTCTATCGACCCTTGCTTGTGCTCCTGTGTCTCTTGCTCCGCTTGGTCCTTCAGGAACTGCCGCCGTTGCTGCCGCAGGTCGTGGACTGTTTTGCCTTGCCGCTCCTTCGGGAGGCGTTGATACAAACGCTGTCCCCATAGCTCCAACCCTCGCTAACGCCATATTGTATAATGTTTCCCTTGGATCTCCTGGGGTGGCCTAGATGCGAGGATGTAAGCTTGTGTCGCCATATACCCAGCTTCTGGTGTCTTAGGGATAATATTTCCTCTTGTATCTATCGACATAAAGGACATGTCTAGGTTTTGAACCAAGTGCTCTCTTTCTGCTTCGGGTATGTGTTGTAACCTTGATCTTCCTCTGTTCCGAGCCTCCCCGTGGCTATCATCCGAAACTCTAGATTGTCGACTTAGATCTCGCTCTTCTCCTGCTGGATGCGAAGCTGCCTCCTTTCTCCTGTTCAACTCAGTCGTCCGTTTTTCTATTTCTCTGCGCAGTGCGTGCGAGCCTATATTGATAAGCTTGCGGTTCTTGAGCCGTAGCTGTTGTCGTCATTGGCTCCGAACCATCTAGGGCTTTTGCGGCTCTATCCCGGGCTGCTTGCGGAAGTTGAACTCGACACGTGGTGTGGGCCCGTCATATTTAGTGCCCATACCTCTCCTTAGATCCGAGGGATCGACATATGGATTACCCAAATCGTCGAAAGCCTCCGATGTTTCTTCTTGATTTTCGATAGCATAAATCCGATGATATTTTGTACTCGGATCTATGTTGGGTTTGGTGAC